>NW_025537378.1:0-35549 GCF_020615455.1 Coregonus clupeaformis
ATGGAGTCTGGTCTCAGTGCCACAGGGACTCTGGTCTCAGAGTCACAGGGAGTCTGGTCTCAGTGCCACATGGAGTCTGGTCTCAGTGCCACAGGGATTCTGGTCTCAGTGCAACAGGGAGTTATTCCTCAGGGCCACAGGAGTCTGGTCTCAATGCCACGGGAGTCTGGGTCTCAGTGCCACGGGAGTCTGGTCTCAGTGCCACAGGGAGTCTGGTCTCAGTGCCGTAGGGATTTTGGTCTCAGTGCCACAGGGAGTCTGGGTTCAGGGCCACAGGAGTCTGGTCTCGGTCCAGGAGTCTGGACTTAGTTCCACAGGGAGTCTGGTCTCAGGGCCACTGGGAGTCTGGTGTTAGTTCCACATGTAGTCTGGTCTCAGGGCCACTGGGAGTCTGTTCTCAGTGCCATGGGGAGTCTTGTCTCAGTGCCATTGGGAGACTGTTCTCAGTGCTAAATGGGAGTCTGTTCTCAGTGCCACAGGGAGTCTTGTCTCAGTGCCACAGGGAGTCTGTTCTCAGTGCCACAGCGAAGTCTGGTCTCAGTGCCAGAGAGTCTGGTCTCAGCGCCACGGGGAGTCTGGTTTCAGTGACACAGGGAGTCTGGTCTCAGTGCCATGGGGAGTGTGGTCTCAGTGCCAAGGGAAGTCTGGTCTCAGTTAAAGAAAAGGGAGTCTGGTCTCAGGGCCAAACTGAGTCTGGTCTTAGTGCAATAGGGAGTCTGGTATCAGTGTCACAAGGAGTCTGGCCAAAGGGCACAGGGAGTCTAATCTCAGGGCCACAGGGAGTCTGGTCTCAGTGCCACAGGGAGTATGTTCGCAGTGCGACGGGGAGTCTGGTCTCAGAGCCACAGGGAGTCCAGTCTCAGTGCCACAGGGAGTTTGGTCTCAGTGCCACAGGGAGTTTGTTTTCAGTGCTACAGGGAGTCTGGTCTCAATGCCTCAGGGAGTCCAGTCTTAGTGCCACTGGGAGGCTGGTCTCAGGGCTACAACATTCTGGTCTCAGTGCCACAGGAGTCTGGTCTCAGTACCACAGCGAGTGGGGTCACAGTGCCATGGGGAGTTTGTATCAGTGCACAGGTAGTCTGGTTCAGTGCACACTGGAGTCTAGTCTCAGTGCCAAGGGGAGATTGTTTGCAGTGCGACGGGAGTCTGGTGTCAGAACCACAGGAGTCTGGTCTAAGTGCCACAGGGAGTTTGGTGTCAGTTTCACAGGGAGTCTGGTCTCAGTGCTACTGGGAGTCTAGTCTCATTGCCACAGGGAGTCTGGTCTCAGGTTCATAGAGAGTCTGGTCATTGTGCCAAATGGAGTCTGATATCAGGGCCACAATGTGTCTGGTCTCAGGGCCACAGGGAGTCTGGTCTCAGGGCACCATGGAGTTTGGTCTTAGTGCCACAGGGAGTCTGGTCTCACTGCTCTTATGGTCACAGAGTGTCTGGTCTCAGGGCCACAGGGAGTTTGGTCTCAGGGCACCATGGAGTTTGGTCTTAGTGCCACAGGGAGTCTGGTCTCACTGCTCTTATGGTCACAGAGTGTCTGGTCTCAGGGCCACAGGGAGTCTGGTCTCAGGGCACCATGGAGTTTGGTCTTAGTGCCACAGGGAGTCTGGTCTCACTGCTCTTATGGTCACAGAGTGTCTGATCTCAGGGCCACAGGGAGTTTGGTCTCAGTGCCAAAGGTAGTCTGGTCTTAGTGCCACAGGGAGTCTGGGTTTCAGGGCCACAGGGAGTCTGATATCAGTGCACCTGGGAGTCTGAACTAAATGCTACAGAGTGTGTTGCTCAGTGCCACAGGGAGTATGGTCTCAGTGCCACAGGGAGTCAGGTCAAAGGAACAAATGGGAGACTGGTCTTAGTGCACAGGTAGTCTGATGTAAGGGGCCACAGGAAGTCTGGTCTTAGTGCAAACGGAGTCTGGTATCAGTGTCACAAGGAGTCTGGCCAAAGGGCCATAGGGAGTCTAATCTCAGGGCCACAGGGAGTCTGGTCTCAGAGCCACAGGGAGTTCAGTCTCAGTGCCACAGGAGTCTAGTCTCAGTGCCACGGGGAGTCTGGTCTCAGGGCCATAGGGAGTCTGGTTATTTTGCCACAGAGAGTCTGGTCTCAGGGCCACAACGTGTCTGGTCTCAGGGCCAAAGGGAGTCTGGTCTCAGTGCCACAGGCTTTCGACTCTGTCAACCACCGCATTCTTATTGGCAGACTAAATAGCCTTGGTTTCTCAAATGACTGCCTCGCCTGGTTCACCAACTACTTCTCAGATAGAGTTCAGTGTGTCAAATCGGAGGGCCTGTTGTCTCGGTGACCTATGGCAGTCTCTATGGGGTGCCACAGGGTTCAATTCTTGGGCCGACACTTTTCTCCGTGTATATCAATGATGTCGCTCTTGCTGCTGGTGACTCTCAGATCCACCTCTACGCAGACGACACCATTTTGTATACATCTGGCCCTTCATTGGACACTGTGTTAACAAACCTCCAAACGAGCTTCAATGCCATACAACAATCCTTCAGTAGCCTCCAACTGCTCTTAAACACTAGTAAAACTAAATGCATGCTTTTCAATCGAACGCTGCTGGCACCCGCCCACCCGACTAGAATCACCACTCTCGCGGGTCTGACCTAGAGTATGTGGACAACTACAAATACCTAGGTGTCTGGTTAGACTGTAAACTCTCCTTCCAGACTCACATAAAGAATCTCCAATCCAAAGTTAAATCTAGAATCGGCTTCCTATTTCGCAATAAAAGCCTCCTTCACTCATGCTGCCAAACATGCCCTCGTAAAACTGACTATCCTACCGATCCTTGACTTCGGCGATGTAATTTACAAAATAGCCTCCAACACTCTACTCAGCAAATTGGATGTAGTCTATCACAGTGCCATCCGCTTTGTCTCCAAAGCCCCATACACTACCCACCACTGTGACCTGTGACGCTCTTGTTGGCTGGTCCTCACTACATGTTCGTCGTCAAACCCACTGGCTCCAGGCCATCTATAAATCACTGCTAGGCAAATCCCCGCCTTATCTTAGCTCATTGGTCACCATAGCAGCAACCACCCGTAGTCTGCGCTCCAGCAGGTATATCTCACTGGTCATTCCCAAAGCCAACACCTCCTTTGGCCGCCATTCCTTCCAGTTCTCTGCTGCCAATGACTGGAACGAATTGCAAAAATCTCTGAAACTGGAGACTCTTATCTCCCTCAATAACTTTAAGCATCAGTTGTCAGAGCACCTTACCGATCACTGCACCTGTACACAGCCCATCTGAAATTAGCCCACCCAACTACCTCATCCCTCTATTGTTATTTATTTTGCCCTTCTTTGCACCCCAGTATCTCTATTTGCTGTCAAGGTTTACTAAGCCAGAACCCAGAAGCAGACCAGGACAAGGTAGGTTGAAACAAAGGTGAGTGTTTATTTAATAGATCCACGAGTGAGGCTGAATAATCCAGGAACAGAGCGGGTGGCGTGGATGGGTTGTTGAGGGTGCAGTGGTAGGTCCAGTAATGGCTCGGCAGCCGCCCGACCATCAGGCAGAGGTTGGGTGAAGGTTCCGGATGAGTGACTGCAGATGGAACAAAACGGAGGTAAGTACAAAACAAGCAAACAAGGTGCAAAACAACAAAACTAACGCTACATGCTCTAAGGCTGATCCACTGATAAACATACTGTTCATGGCTAACGCATCCGGCAGGGAATGGATGTCAGGTCAGAGCTTATGAAGGTGATGATCAGGGCCAGGTGTGCAGATTGCTGATGGAATGCAGGTGTGGAAATCAGAGAGCTCCCGCCTAGCAACGTAGCCCGGCAACCAGGCAGGGAGCGTTCCAGAACCTCGGGAAACTGGAGATCCCGAGCAGAAAAACTAATACACAGACAGGAACCGACTCAGACTGCCGGAATCGTTACAGTACCCCCCCTCCGACGAACGCCACCGGGCGGACTCCCGGAGCGCCAGGATGGAGGCGGTAGAAGTCACGAATGAGGTCAGCATCTAGGATCTGTCGCGGCGAATCCAACTCCTCTCTTCAGGACCATACCCCTCCCAGTCCACGAGATACTGGAAACCCCGGCCCCGCCGTCTGGAATCCATGATGCGTCGCACCGTGTAGGCAGGACCACCTCCGATCATCCGAGGAGGAGGAGGAGGAGGCGGAGGAGGCAACAGAGGACTGAGGAAAACAGGCTTGAGGCAGGAGACATGAAAGGTGGGATGGACTCTGAGCGTCCTCGGTAGTTTGAGTCGAACTGCCACCGGATTGATCACCTTCTCCACCACAAACGGACCAATGAACTTCGGTAACAACTTCCTAGACTCAGTCCGTAAAGGAAGATCCCGTGTGGCCAACCAGACCCTATCTCCGATGGTATAGGTGGGAGCGGGGATCCGGCGACGATTCGCCTGGAGCTGATACCGTCCGAAACTCTAAGAGTGCCTTGGCCCGATGCCAGGTCCGGTGGCAACGACGAATATGGGCCTGAACAGAGGGCACTGAGAGCTCCTTCTCCTGAGAAGGGAACAAGGGAGGTTGGTAGCCATACAGGCACTGGAAGGGAGACATCCCAGTGGCAGATGTAGGGAGAGTATTGTGGGCATACTCAACCCAAGGCAACTGAGAGACCCAGGAGGTGGGGTTGGAAGAGACAAGGCAGCGTAGCGTGGATTCCATCTTCTGGTTGGCTCTCTCCGCCTGACCATTAGATTGGGGGTGAAAACCAGATGTGAGACTGACTGTAGCTCCAATGGCCAAACAGAAGGACTTCCAGACAGCAGAGGTAAACTGAGGGCCACGGTCGGAAACGATATCACTGGGCAAACCGTGGACCCTGAAAACCTCCCTTAACCAGGATCTCGGACGTCTCCGAGGCAGAGGGAAGCTTGGCAATTGGCACAAAGTGGGCGAACTTGCTGAATCTGTCCACGATAGTCAGAACGACCGTGTTCCCCTCAGAAGCGGGCAACCCAGTGACAAAGTCCAGGGCCAGGATCGACCATGGTCGCCGGGGAATAGGAAGGGGGTGAAGTAGTCCAGAGCTGGGCCGATTGGTACTCTTATTCTGCGCACACACTGGACAGGCAGCAACAAAACCCCGAGTATCCTCGGCCATGGCAGGCCACCAAAAACGTCTGCGAAGAAACGCCATCGGTCCGAGCCACGCCAGGGTGACAAGCCATCTTGCTGGCGTGGGACCATTTGAGGACAGCAGGACGAACCGACTCAGGCACAAACAACCGACGGGTGGACCGTTACGGGACCGGGCTGCGTCCGAAGGGCCGCCATCACCTCCTCCTCAATCTTCCACATAACTGCTCCCACGACGCAGTTCCGGGGAGAATTGTCTCGGTCTTGGACCCACTCTCTTCCGTCTTGGAGAACATCCGGGACAAGGCGTCCGCCTTGCCGTTTCTTAGATCCAGGTCGGAACGTCAGGGAAAAAATTGAATCGTCCGAAAAACAACGCCCACCTGGCCTGACGGGAGTTGAGACGTTTCGTAGCCGATTGCACGTAAGCAAGATTCTTGTGGTCAGTCCAGACAATAAACGGTTGCTCCGCCCCTCCAACCAGTGGCGCCACTCCTCCAAGGCAAGTTTCACCGCGAGAAGCTCCCGGTTACCCACATCGTAATTCCTCTCCGCAGGCGAAAGGCGACGAGAGTAGTAGGCGCAGGGATGGAGTTTACTGTCCGTGGAGCATCGCTGCGACAGGATGGCGCCAACTCCCACATCAGACGCGTCCACTTCAACGATAACTGACGGGCCGTGTCCGGTTGAGAGAGAATCGGTGCGTTGGTGAATCGCCTCTTCAAACCAGAAACGCTCGATCCGCCTCCGGATTCCACTTGAAGGTCCTGATACTGGAAGTCAAGGCAGTTAACGGAGCGGCCACACGGCTGTAATCCCGGATGAATCTGCGGTAGAAATTCGCAAACCCCAAAAATCTCTGGAGCTGCAATCTCGTACCGGGCTGGGCCCATTCCAGAACCGGCTCTAACCTTCTCCTGGTCCATCCTAATCTCTCCCTGGAGATGATGTACCCGGAAAGGATGTCGTGTGGGCGTGAAACTCGCACTTCTCGGCCTTCACGAACAGGCGATTCTCCAACAATCGCTGCAGAACCTGCCGGACATGCTGGACGTGGTCGGAAGGTTCCTTCGAGAAGATCAGAATGTCATCCAGGTAAACAAACACAAAGAGACCGATCATATCTCTCAGGACGTCGTTCACCATACTCTGGAATACCGCTGGAGCATTGGTCAGTCCAAACGGGCATCACCTGATACTCGGTGACCCATCGGGTGTATTGGAAACCCGTCAACCACTCGTCCCCTCTCTGATCGGACCATGTGATACGCATTGCGTAGGTCTAGCTTGGTGAACACCGTAGCACCCTGTAAGGAGTCGAAGGCAGAACTCATCAAGGGCAGGGGATACTTGTTCTTGACCGTGATGTCATTCAACCCCCGATAATCAATACACGGTCGAAGAGAGCCATCCTTCTTACCCACAAAGAAGAATCCCTCCAGGGGTGATGACGAGGGACGAACGAGACCAGCAGCTAGGGACTCCTTGATGTAGGTCTCCAAAGCCTCACGTTCAGGTCGGGAGATACTGTATAACCTTCCCTTGGGGTAGACAGCTCCAGGGAACAGGTTGATGGCACAATCATATGGTCGGGTGGGGAGGGAGTGACAGAGCCTTCTGCTTACTGAACACTTCCCCAAATCGTGATATGTCTCGGGAACCAGGGACAAATCTGGGGTTTAGCCTCAATCACCTGACTGGGAACCGAATGGGGACAGGCAGTCTTGAGACAGTTAGCATGACAATCAAGGCTCCAACTCGTTACCTTGCCCGTCACCCAATCGAACGTGGGATTGTGTTCCTTCAGCCAGGGTATCCAAGGACCAGAGGAACCTGGGAAGACGGCAGAATGAAGAATGAAATCATCTCCGAATGATTCCCCGACAACAGCATCTTAACCGGTTCAGTCCTCATCGTGATACGTGCCAGACTACTGCCGTTCAGAGTGGTCGCTTCAATGGCTTCCGGCAATTGCTCCTTGGAAAGCCCCAGCTGTTCCACCAACTCGGCATCAAGAAAGCTTCCACCGGCACCTGAATCGATAAAAGCGTTAATCGCTAAGCTCTGATTCCTGTTCATAAGGGTAGCCGGAAACGGGGTCTGACAGAGGTATTGAGAGGTCGAAACTGGCTCGCTAAAAGTCCTCCCAACTTTAGCGAGCCGCGCAGTTCGACGACCGCCGGGAACAGGTGGCGAGGTAATGTCCCGAACCACCACAGTAGAGGCAACAGTTAGTCCTACGTCTGAGTTGGCGTTCTCCTTGGTTAACCCATGCCGCCCTACTTGCATTGGTTCAGAATCGGGAGACAGGACCTCTCCACTAATCCTGTGTGGTGGACGATGATCGACGTATTCTGGTCCAATCCCGACCCGACTGGAACCTGAGAAGCTGATCGATTGGACGGAACCCATTGCTTCTCCCTCCTTCGCTCTCGGACTCGATTATCCACCCGAATAGACAAGGCTACCAAGCTGTCCAGGTCACTAGGCTCCGGATAGGAGATCAACTCATCCTTGAGCTGCTCCGACAGACCCTGGTAAAAGGCCGCTTGCAGAGACTCCTCATTCCACCCACTCTCACAGCCAATGTCTTGAACTCGATCACGAAGTCGGCCACGCTGCGTAGTTCCTTGGCGAAGCGAAACAGGCGCCTAGCTGCGTCCCTCCCTCGGACGGAATGGTCGAAGAGCTTCTCATCTCGGCCGTGAACCCCTGGTATGAAGCCATGCAGGGTCTTGTCGTTCCCAAACGGCTGAAGCCCACCCAGCGCTCGACCACGCAGCAACTCAATCACAAAGGCTATCCTAGCCTTGTCTGTGGCATAAGAGTAGGGCTGTAGATCGAACACTAACCCACACTGCATAAGGAAAGAAACGGCATCTTCCAGCTCCCCCTCATATTTATCCGGCGTCGGAACCTTGGGCTCACGGAAGGACACAGCTCCAGAAGCGGCAGGCGAGATGGGTGAAACCGGTAGTGGATCCTCCACCGGAAACTTGCACTGGTTCTGGACCTCCGTCAGACCCGGTAGAAAGGTTCCGAACTGCCAACGCGATCTCCTGTAGCTCCGTGCTATGATGGCCCAACATCTTCTCCTGATGGGTAATGGCATGGCGAACAGAGTCCAGGTCCGCTGGGTTCATTACTGGCGGATCGTTCTGTCAAGGTTTACTAAGCCAGAACCCAGAAGCAGACCAGGACAAGGTAGGTTGAAACAAAGGTGAGTGTTTATTTAATAGATCCACGAGTGAGGCTGAATAATCCAGGGAACAGAGCGGGTGGCGTGGATGGGTTGTTGAGGGTGCAGTGGTAGGTCCAGTAATGGCTCGGCAGCCGCCGACCATCAGGCAGAGGTTGGGTGAAGGTTCGGATGAGTGACTGCAGATGGAACAAAACGGAGGTAAGTACAAAACAAGCAAACAAGGTGCAAAACAACAAAACTAACGCTACATGCTCTAAGGCTGATCCACTGATAAACATACTGTTCATGGCTAACGATCCGGCAGGGAATGGATGTCGGGTCAGAGCTTATGAAGGTGATGATCAGGGCCAGGTGTGCAGATTGCTGATGGAATGCAGGTGTGGAAATCCAGGAGAGCTCCCGCCCAGCAACGTAGCCCGGCAACCAGGCAGGAGCGTTTCCAGAACCCTCGGAAACTGGAGATCCCGAGCAGAAAAACAATAACAGACAGGAACCGACTCAGACTGCCGGAATCGTTACATTTGCACATAATCTCTTGCACATCTAGCATTCCAGTGTTAATACTATTGTAATTATTCTGCACTATAGCCTATTTATTGCCTTACCTCCATAACTTGCTACATTTGCACACACTGTATATATATTTTCTGTTGTATTTCTGACTTTATGTTTTTTACCCCATATGTAACTCTGTGTTGTTTTTATTGCACTACTTTGCTTTATCTTGGCCAGGTCGCAGTTGTAAATGAGAACCTGTTCTCAACTGGCTTACCTGGTTAAATAAAGGTGAAATAAAATAAAATAAAAGGGCCAAAGGCAGGCTGGTCACAGGGCAGCAGGGAGTTTGGTTTTAGTGCCACAGGGAGTCTGGTCTCACTGGTCCCAGGGCCACAGGATGTCTGGTCTCAGGGCCACAGGGAGTTTGGTCTCAGTGCCAAAGGTATTCTGGTCTTAGGGCCACAGGGAGTCTGGTTTCAGGGCCACAGGGAGTCTGAACTTTGTGCACCTGGGAGTCTGGACTCAATGGTACAGCGAGTGTTGCTCAAAGCCACAAGGATTCTGGTCTCAGTGCCACAGGGAGTCTGGTCTCAGTGACACAGTGAGTCTGGTCTCAGTGCCAAGGGGAGTCTGGTCTTATTGCTACAGAGAGTTTGGTCTCAGTGCCACAGGGATTCTGTTTTCAGTGACACATGGACTCTGGTATCATGGCCACAGGGAGTCTGGTCTCAATGCCACAGGAGTCTGGTCTCAGTGCCACTGGGAGTCTGGTCTCAGTAACACAGGGAATCTGCTTTCAGTGCCAAGGGGGAGTCTGGTCTTTTGCCACAGAGAGTTTGGTCTCAGTGCCACAGGGATTCTGTTTTCAGTGACACATGGACTCTGGTATCATGGCCACAGGGAGTCTGGTCTCAATGCCACAGGAGTCTGGTCTCAGTGCCACTGGGGAGTCTGGTCTCAGTGCCACAGGGAATATTTTCTCAGTGCCATTGGGATTCTGGTCACAGTGACACAGGGATTCTGGTCTCAGAGCCACATTGAGTCTGGTCTCGTTGTCACAGGGAGTCTGGTCTCAGTGCCTCAGGGATTCTGTTCTCAGTGACACAGGGATTCTGGTCTCAGGGCCACAGGGAGTCTGGACTCAGTGTCACAGTGAGTCTGGTCTCAGTGCAAAAGGGAGTCTGGTCTCAGTGAAACAGGGAGTCAGGTCAAAGGAACAAAAGGGAGACTGGTCTTAGTGCTTAGGTAGTCTGATGTAAGGGCCACAGGAAGTCTGGTCTCAGGGTCAATGGGAGTCTGGTCTCAGGGCCAAAGTGAGTCTGGTCTTAGTGCAAAATGGAGTCTGGTATCAGTGTCACAAGGAGTCTGGCCAAAGGGCCAAAGGGAGTCTAACCTCAGGGCTACAGGGAGTCTGGTCTCAGTGCCACAGAGAGAATGTTCGCAGTGCGACGGGGAGTCTGGTCTCAGAGCCACAGGGAGTCCAATCTCAGTGCCACAGGGAGTTTGGTCTCAGTGCCACATGGAGTCTGGTGTCAATGCCTAAGGGAGTCTAGTCTTAGTGCCACTGGGAGTCTGTTCTCAGGGCTACAACGTTTCAGTTCTCAGTGCCATGGGAGTCTGGTCTCAGTGCCACAGGGAGTCTGGTCTCAGTGCCACATGGATTCTGTTCTCAGTGACACAGGGAGTCTGGTCTCAGTGCCATACCGATTCTGGTCTCAGTGCCACAGGGATTCTGTTCTCAATGACACAGGGAGTCTGGTCTCAGGGCCACAGGGAGTCTGGTCTCAGTACCACAGGGATTATGTTCTCAATGACACAGGGAGTCTGGTCTCAGTGTCAAAGGGAGTCTGGTCTCAGGGCCAAAGTGAGTCTAGTCTCAGTGCAAAAGGGAGTCTGGTCTCAGGGCAACAGGGAGTCTGGTCTCAGGGCCACAGGTAGTCTGGTTTTAGTGCCACAGGGAGTCTGTTCTCAGGGCCTTAGGGAGTCTGGTCTCAGGGCCACAGGGAGTCTGGTCTCAGTGCCACAATGAGTCTGGTCTCAGTGCCACAGGTAGTCTTTTCTCAGTGCCATGTGGAGTCTGGTTTCAGTTGAAAAGGAAGTCTGGTCTTAGTGTCATAGGGAGTCAGGCCTAAGGCCACATGCAGTCTGATCTCAGGGCCACAGGGTGTCTGGTCTTAGTGCCGAAGGGAGTCTGGTCTCAGGGCCACAGGGTGTCTGGTCTCAGGCCCACAGGGAGTATTTTGTCAGTGCCACAGGTTGTCTGGTCTCAGGGCCACATGGAGTCTGGTTTAAGGGCCACTTAGAGTCTGGTCTCAGTGCCACAGTGAGTCTTGTCTCAATTCTACAGGGAGTCTGTTCTCAGTGCCACATGGAGTCGGTGCTCAGTGCCACAGCGATTATGGTCTCAGTATCACAGTGAGTCTGCTCTCAGTGCCAAAGGGAGTCTGGTCTTAGTGCCACGGGGAGTCTTGTCTTAGTGCCTCAGGGAGTCTGGTCTCAGTGCACAGGGAGTCTGGTCTCAGGGTAACAGGGAGTGAGGTGTCAGTTTCACAGGGAGTCTGGTCTCAGTGCCATGGGAAGTCTGGTCTCAGTTGAAAAGGGAGTCTGGTCTTAGGGCCACAGGGAGTGTGCTCTCAAGGCCAAAAACAGGCTGGTCTCAGGGCCAAAGTGAGTTTGGTCTTAGTGACAAAGGAGTCTGGTCTCACTGGTCTCAGTGCCACAGGGTGTCTGGTCTCAGGGCCACAGGGAGTTTGGTCTCAGTGCCACAAGTAGTCTGGTCTTAGGGCCACAGGGAGTCTGGTTTCAGAGCCACAGGGAGTCTGGTCTCAGTGCACCTGGGAGTCTGGACTCAATGCTATAGCGAGTATTGCTCAGTTCCACAGGTAGTGTGGTCTCAGCGCCACAGGGAGTTGAGTCTCAGTGCCACAGGGAGTCTGGTCTCAGTGCCACAGGGATTCTGTTCTCAGTGACACAGGGAGTCTGGTCTTAGTGCCACAGGGACTCTGGTCTGAGAGCCACAGGGAGTCTGGTGTCAGGGCCACAGGAAGTCTGGTCTCAGCGTCAAAGGGAGTCTAATTTCTGGGCCAAATTGAGTCTAGTCTCAGTGCAAAATTGAATCTGTTCTCAAAGCCACAGGGAGTCTGGTGTCAGGGCCACAGGAAGTTTGGTCTCAGGGTCAAAGGGAGTCTGGTCTCAGGGCCAAAGTGAGTCTGGTCTTAGTGCAAAAGGAAGTCTGGTATCAGAGTCAAATGGATTCTGGTCAAAGGTCCACAAGGAGTCTAATCGCAGGGCCACAGGGAGTCTGGTGTCAGAGCCACAGGGAGTCTATTCTCAGTGCCACAGGGAGTTTGGTCTCAGTGCCAGAGTTGTCTGCTCTTGGGGCCACAGGGAGTCTGGTATCAGGGCCACAGGGAGTCTGGTCTCAGTGCACCTGGGAGTCAGGACTCAATGCTACAGCAAGTATTGCTCAGTGCCACAGGGATTCTGGTCTCAGTGCCAAAGGGAGTCGAGTCTCAGTGCCACAGGGATTATGTTCTCAGTGACACAAGGAGTCTGTCTCAGGGCAACAGGGAGTCTGGTCTCAGTGCCACGGGAGTCTGGTCTCAGTGCCACAGGGATTATGTTCTCAGTGACACAAGGAGTCTGTCTCAGGGCAACAGGGAGTCTGGTCTCAGTCCCACGAGAGTCTGGTCTCAGAGCCACATTAACTCTGGTCTCAGTGACAAAGAGAGTCTGCTCTCAGTGCCACAGGGAGTCTGGTATCAGTGCCACAGGTAGTCTGGTGTCAGTGCCACCGGGAGTCTGGTCTCAGTGCCACAGGGAGTCTGGTCTCAGTGCCATGGGATTTGACTCAGGGCCACAGGGAGTCTGGCCTCAGGGCCACAGGGAGTCTGGTCCCTGGGCCACGGGAGTCTGGTCTCAGGGACACAGGGAGTCTGGTCTCAGGGCCACAGGGAGTCTGGCCTCATGGCCTCAGGGAGTCTGGTCTCAGGGCCAAAGGGACTGTTGTCTTAGTGCCACATTTAGTCTGGTCTCAGTGCCACAGGGATTCTGGTCTCAGGGCCACAGGAGTCTGGTCTCGGTGCTGCAGGGAGTCTGGTCTTAGGGCCAAATGGAGTTTGGTCTTAATGTCACAGGGAGTTTGGGCTCTGTCTCAGAGAGTGATGGCCATGCCACAGGGAGTCTGGTATTTTCCCAGTCTATGTCTTTCTTAGTGCCCGACTCTGTTTGTACGTTTTAAACGAGAGCGGTTGAAGCTGTAATCCACCCAGCTGATTCCTTCTGAGTCAGGGTTGTGCACAAAACCCTTTAAACCTATGGTAAGCCCTCTCTCTCTCCCTCCCACTCTCTCTCCCTCCCTGTCCCTCACTCTCTCTCTTTCTCTCACTGTCTTTCTCTCTGCTCTCTCTCTCCCTCCACTCCTTCTCAAAGTGGTGCATTTTACCACTTGACATTGCTCTCTGGGTTAAATCTGACATTGGCGTGAGAGAGGGAGGGCAGAAGGGCAACGGGGGATTAGGGAGGGGGTTGAGGAGGGGTGGTGGGTGAGGAGACTTTTGGAAGTGCCTGGAGAGGAGGGGAGGATAAGAGGGAAACGGAACTTCATAGTTTCTAAAATGAATAAAATGTAAAAAGTAATCATTCAGACGACTGTCTGTTGTCATTATGCACACACAGCTTGACACAGTATGTTTCTGTGTGTGTCCATCCGTTTGTGTGTCCGGCTTGTGTGTGTGAAGCAGTGCTTGGCATAAGCGTCCCCAACGCCAGCAGAGGTTATGACCTGGGCCCAGCACCACGCAGTGTGTGTGTGCCTGCGTGCGCATTTCTGCGTGCGTGGATGTATGTGTGTCCCTGCATGCATGCGTCTGTCCGTACATGTGTCTGTGTGTGTGAAGCAGTGCTTAGGGAGCAAGAGAGGGTGAATAGCATCCTGCTGGCTCTGGCTGGGCTAATTTGTTGAGTGGTGTGGGTTTCCTGGTCACAACTAGCAGGGGTGAGATTTCCCTTTATTAACCTAATGGCTGTGAAACTACCACATCGGATGGCAGAGGCTGGGGAGGGTAGGAGGGAGGAGGGGGAGAGGGTCATGGGGAGTAGGAGAGTAGGGTGCAGGGGTTGTGGTCGAGGACATCGGGGGAGGGGAGGGTGTCTTGAGCCCCCTTGGCGAAAGAGGGTGTGGTTTACTGGGTCCGTCTATATAGAGGCTGCACATCAAAAGGATTCATGGGTAAATCTGATAACATAAAAGGTTTTCCTGCTTGTTCCCACATATTTATTGATCAAATCATAAAGTACAAGCATTATGAGAATGATGTTATATTGGCTGATTGATATACCAGCCTCCTTCTATAGGGGATCACATTTATAGTCTAGTTTCATTGAGTGCTGCTCCTGTCCTGTGGATAATAAGGAAACCAGGAATGTGTGTGTGTGTGTGTGTGTGTGAGTGTGTGTGTGTGCGTGTGTGTGTGTGCACTGCAGGATGTTGGGTCTCTGGCTTGAATATCATACAAGGTCAAACCCAGCTGACATCAATAATTCATTGTTTTATTTTAATATGATTCAGATACTTTTTATCCTCCATCTATAATGTTTTTTCAGGATTCTATCCCCCTCCCTCCCTCCTTCCCACACACATACACACACCACCACACACACACACACTGTCACGTTCGTTCATAGACCAGTCAGACCAAGGCGCAGCGTGATATGCATACATGTTTACTTTAAACTTAATAAACAACGACAAAACAATAAACCAACGAAACATGACGTCCCAAAGGTAACACACAACAAACCTCACACAGAACAAGATCCCACAACACCTAATTGCCAATAGGCTGCCTAAGTATGCTCCCCCAATCAGAGACAACGAGCGACAGCTGCCTCTGATTGGGAAACACACCCGGCCAAACATAGAACTACAAAACCTAGATCACAAACATAGAAAATACAACATAGAAAATCACACCCTGACTCAACAAATAAGAGTCCCCAGAGTCAGGGCATGACACACACACACACACACACACACGTTTGTTTTACTATCCTTGTGTGGACCAAACAATTGATTCCCATTCATAATCCTTTTTTGCCTAAACCCTAAACCCAACCCCTGACCCCTAACACTAATTAGAATCCTAACCCTAATTGTAACCATAACCCTAAACCTAACCCCTAAGTCAGCGTTTCCCAAAGTCGGTCCTTGGGACCCCAAGGGGTGCACGTTTAGTTTTTTGCCCTAACACTACTACACAGCTGATTCAAAGCTTAATGATTAGTTGATTATTTTAATCAGCTGTTTAGTGCAAGGGGAAAAACCAAAATGTGCACCCCTTGGGGTCACGGGGAAAGAGTTTCGGAAACCCTGCCCTAAGCCTAAAATATCATTTTTCCTTGTGGGAACCTGTGAAATGTCCCCATTTGTCAGAATGTTCATTGTTTTACCAAAAAACACAAACACCCCTCTCCACCCCCTCTGTCCAGCTCCATGCCTCCACTGGTGAGAGTGTGGAGCACCAGCTCAAAACATAAGAGAGAGAGAGAGAGAGAGGGAGGGAGGGCAAGTGTGAGAGAGTATGATCAAGAACAAGAGAGGGAGGGAGAGAGAGAGCCACAGAGAGAGGGAGGGTAAGTGAGTGAGTGTGCGATAGAGCGCGAGAGAGGGAGAAGGAGGGAGAGAAAGGTTGGTGCTGCATCAGCCCGGCACACGCAGGAAGCAGCTACACCAGCAGCCTCGGCTTAGTGGTCTATTGTTCCCTGTTTTTTTTACGGACAGACCTTGTTCTCCCTCGCTGACCTAGTCCCCACATAGAGAGAGAGAGAGAAAGAGGGTAGGAGAGGAGAACCATTCATTCACCCAGGATGACTTCTTCTTAGAGGAACGGACAGAACAACCCTCGTGTGAGAGTGGGACAAAAGCAAAGGGAGTAGAGTACACTTCTCCTCCGCTGCGTCTGTCCGCATCTTCAGCGTGTGTTTCTGTCTCCGTTTGTTGCCTTCTCCACTCTTTTTCTATTTGTTTTTCTTTTGTTGTGTGGATACTATCACCGCGGTCCCCCTGCGAAGGCCATGGGGATGCCCGGCGGAGTGAAGGAAACGCTGAGTGTGTGGAGGGGGTTACTCCCCTCTCTCTGGAGGCTAGCGCTGGTCCTCTTCTGGATCTCTGGAGCCACGGAGGCACAAACTGCAGCTGACACCAAACCAACTGTCTACATCTGGCAAACAGGTATGGCTGCTGCTATTGCTGGGATAGTCATTCATTCAGTCACCACGCTGAAAATAGAGGGAGTGCCGAGACAGATATCATCCTCTGTTACTAGCTGTACAGTGCAGCAGATTTCTCTCTCTCTCTCTCTCTCTCTCTCTCTCTCTCTCTCTCTCTCTCTTCTCTCTCCTCTCTCTCTCTCTCTCTCTCTCTCTCTCTCTCTCTCTCTCTCTCTCTCTCTCTCTTTCTCTCTCTTTCTCTCTGTCTTACACCTGAGTGATAGACTGGCATCTCTTTATGAAATATTGATTTGAAGATGTTTGTTGATGTTGTTGAGGGTAGAGATTTTTTATCATGGAAGGGCTTGAGAGCTTTACTGTATAGTGTAGTAAAGTTTTTCTTACAGGGATCTGTCCTATTCAACTGTACTGCTGGTACCTGTACCTATTCAATCTGCTTGTCCCAAATAGCCCTTTTCAAAAGTAGTGCACAAAGATTTGTATTTTTGTAGCCTATGTTTTGTTGTTGCTTTGGCTTACTACTTTGGGGGATACAGTTTCGACTCTGACAATGGAATCAAGAGCTTTTGAGAAGAATTTAGCATGTTTTTAGAATGAAAAGAAACACAAGTTCTCCTTTGAGCTGGATTTCACACCTGCTGTTTGCAGAATAGTAAGGAACTAGAAAAAGCTGCATATGTCAGAGGGTTAAGGTGTTTTGCCACATCGTACGTGTGAACATATTTACTGCAGTCCCTAAGGTGAATCCCTAACCTGCTCTGGCTGTTGCTGAGGGGGAGGAGGAGGAGTGTACTAGAGGTATTGAGGTTCTGCTCTGTGCTTTCTCCCATTCACTCCCATTCACTAGGCTCACAGTCGCAACCTCTACAAACCGCTATTGGACACATTTATTACATTCTGACACGTGCAGTTGACGAGTTGCAGTACCAGTGTGGTGGTGGACGCTGTAGCTGTGTGCATATGTTCCCTTATGAACATGTATGTGAACTGTGAACCTGCATGTTGCAAACGAGTGAGCTGCACGTTAGAATGATGACCAATACAGGTTCATACATTTTTATTAGGCTACATATGATTAGCTCTGTGTTATAAAGTATAAGGTATCTCTAGTGTTACAGTATACAGTGCAGAGGGGTTTCCCATGCTGTTTTGGGCGATGCTACTCTCTCACCATGTAGTTGAAAACACACTCGACATTAGATGTCAGCACATGGTCAGAGAGGGGTACATTACTCATGCATGGACCTATGAGTGAGGGGGAGAGGAGGGAGAGAAAAGGGAGAGATGGGTAAAGGGGAGTAACAGGGGATGGGGAGGGGATGGATGGATGGTGGATTGAAAGAGAAGGGCAGAGAAGGGAGAAGGAGAGAAGGGGAAGGGGGAGATAAGAGGGTGATTGGGGGAAGGGGGATGGATGGATGGATGCTGACCCTGTGGAACAGGATGGGTCCCTGGGACACGCTGGGAAAGATCAATGTCCTATTACACAGCTGTCTCACCAGGAGATGCCTCTCTCTCTCTCTCTCCTCTCTCTCTCTCTCTCTCTGGCTCTCTCTCTCTGGCTCTCTCTCTCTCTCTGGCTCTCTCGCTCTCTTTCTCATTGCTGTATAGTGACACTTCAGATCGGATGGGTTCATGATTGAGAATAATCTATTGATGAATGCAGACTTTAAAACATTGCTTTCTCTTAATCATGCCACTGTTTGGCATAACCATTGTGTTTAATATCTGAGCCCTCAATGCCACATGTTTATTTTTGATTCATGGCCTTGTTTGTCATGAGCCCTCCACTCCACCGGGTTACCACCTTAATTTGTTTCCACTATCTTCCACTCTGCTCACCTCCCTCTCTCTACTCAGCCTAACTAGCTCCACCTGTCCCTGCTCTGCTCGGCTCTAATTACTCTGCCAGCTGCGCTGCATTACCCACTAACCTCTCCCAGTATTTAAGGCCCTGTCTTTCAGCTCTCCGGTGTCAGATCGTCTGCAAAGCTCACACCCGGAACCTGTTTGCTCGCGCTTCTGGCTCACCCTGGTTTTGTGACCCCGGACCTGCCTGTTTTTTGGATACTCTTCTGCCTCAGGAGATCCAGACCTGCTTCTGCCATTACGACTCCTGACTACTCTTCAATCCCGGTAACTCTGACCAGCCTTCTGCCTTGCTACTACGTATTTTGGATTTCCCTTGAACTGTACTGCTGCCTGGTTTCATTCCGCCCTGTTGTGTCTGTGTCTCCCCCCCAGGACTTCTGGACCACCCACCACCGGCTTCATAGGACGCATCGCTGCCACTGGGGGGCACAGACCCAGCGCATTGGACGGGATCCCTGTTACCCTGGAGCCTTCATTCACTCCCTACTTCCCTTTTCCCTTAAGTTTAATAAACTTTCTGGTGTGACGAATTGTGGTCCTCTGGTCGTCTGTCTGAATCGTGACAGCACGATCTGACCATTATGGACTCAGCGCACACTTTCCCCGACATGGAAACCGATGAGCATGAGCAGCAGTTCCAGCAGCAGCAACAACAACTCGCCATGATCATTCAACTCCTCACCAACCTTACCCCAGCCAGTCTGCCCACCAGCCCAGCCCCCCGAGTTACCTGCCCCGGTCATTGCAGCCGCTGCTCGGAACCCAAGATTGGAAACCCCGAGCGGTTCAACGGGGCGATTCAACCCAGGTCCGGCCATTCCTGACTAGCTGCCGACTTCAGTTCTCCTTGCAGCCAAGGACCTTCGCCACGGAGGGGGCTAAAGTTGGGTATGCCATCACTCACCTGACGGGCCGAGCTCGACTTCTGGGGAACAGCAGAGTTCGAACGTCAAACCCCGCATGTGCAACCTTCGACCTGTTTGCTGAGGAGATGCTGAAGGTGTTTGACCTGGATTCACCCACCGCAGAGGCGTCTCGTGAACTGTTCAGTATTCGACAAGGCAGACGTACAGTCGCAGACCATTCCATCGACTTCCGAACCCTGGCTAGACGAAGTTCTTGGAACACACCATCGTTGGTGGACGCGTTCTTCCATAGTTTGGCTGACTATATCAAGGACGAAGTTGGTCTCCCATGAACTGCCTTCCACTCTTGATGAAGCCATCGCACTGACTGTCAGGATCGACAGAAGGATACAGACCCGTCGTCCGTGAGAGGGGGCGCCAAGGTCCACCTACTACCGGCATTCGGAGAGATCCGACTGGGCTCCTGTCATCTACTGCCACTCACCCAGGTCAGCTTGATCAGTCTGAGCCTATGGAGATTGGGCGAGCCTCCCTCACTCCTGCAGAGCGCCAGCGCCGCTTCACCTCAAACCTCTGCCTCTATTGTGGAGGTGATGGACATCGTGGTGGTAACCTGCCCTTTAAAGGGCCGAAGCTCACCGGGCGTAGGGGGAGTCCGGTTGAGTTCAATGACCATCCAGTCCTCCGACCGCAAACCCTGCTGCAAGTTCACCTCCGCCTCTGACTCAACTCACACCCTGGCTGCTCTGGTGGATTCTGGCGCCGAAGCCAACATAATGGACATCAAGCTGGCACGCCAACTGGGACTGGAGAACCTCCGTTTGACACCTCCTATTCCTGCCCGGGCACTGGACGGACACTTACTCGGATCGGTCACTCATGTCACGGCCCCGGTCTCGATGGGTCTGTCCGGAAACCATCAAGAAACTATCCAGTTTCACCTGCTCCCCTCTCCAGGCCAACCCCTCATCCTGGGTTACCCATGGCTCCGCCGGCACAACCCTCAGCTCGACTGGGTGACCGGGGTGATCAGGGAGTGGGGAGAGGACTGCCACCGAACCTGCCTGCTTGCTGCCGCACTCCCCCCTCGGCCAGTACCTACTAACTCCGCTCCTGACCTCTCCAATGTCCCAGAATGCTACCATGGTCTCAGAGAGGTGTTTAACAAAGCAAGAGCCACATCTCTGCCCCCCCTCACCGACCGTACGACTGTGCCATCGACCTCCTCCCTGGAACAGCTCCTCCAAGGGGTCGTCTTTATTCGTTGTCTGCTCCTGAAAGAAAGTCCATGGAGGACTACATCAATGGCTCTCTGTCCGCAGGATTAATCCGTTCATCTTCATCTCCTGCTGGTGCTGGCTTCTTCTTTGTGGGGAAGAAGGACGGATCTCTTCGCCCCTGCATCGACTACAGGGGACTCAACGACATCACAGTGAAGAACCGTTACCCTCTGCCTCTGCTCACCTCTGCTTTTGAGTTGCTCCAGGGAGCCACTGTTTTTACCAAGTTGGATCTCAGAAACGCTTACCACCTAGTGCGGATCCGGGAGGGAGATGAATGGAAAACCGCATTCAATACACCAACAGGCCACTACGAGTATCTGGTTATGCCTTTTGGCCTCACCAATGCTCCTGCTGTGTTCCAGGCTCTAGTGAATGATGTACTGCGGGACATGTTAAACAAGTTTGTCTTCGTTTACCTGGATGACATCTTAATTTACTCCAGAAACCTGTCTGAACACACCCGCCATGTCCAGCAAGTCCTTCATCGTCTTCTGGAGAATTCCCTCTACGCCAAGGCAGAGAAATGTGAGTTTCACGTCAAGACAGTGGCCTTTCTGGGGTACATAGTGGCAGAAGGAAGTATCCAAATGGATCCTGCCAAAGTATCAGCAGTCACTTCATGGCCAGTTCCGGAGAACAGAAAGAAGCTGCAACAGTTTCTGGGGTTTGCTAACTTCTATAGGAAGTTTATCCGGAACTACAGTACCGTTGCTGCCCCTCTCACTGCTCTAACCAGCACCAAGCAACCCTTCACCTGGACCCCAGCAGCCGACAAAGCCTTCAGTACCCTCAAGGTGAGGTTCACCTCCGCTCCCATCCTCCAGATGCCTGATGTGGACCGGCAATTCATTGTGGAGGTGGACGCCTCGGATGTGGGAGTTGGGGCTGTGATTTCTCAGTGGGCTGCGGAGGATAGGAAGCTCCATCCCTGTGCCTTTTTCTCACGTCGGTTGTCCCCCTCTGAGTGCAATTCACGACATAGGGAACCGTGAGCTGCTGGCTGTGAAGCTTGCCTTGGAGGAGTGGCGTCACTGGCTGGAGGGGTCCACCATTCCATTTCTCGTTTGGACCGATCATAAGAACTTGGAGTACATCCGCACGGCCAAACGGTTGAACTCCAGGCAGTCCCGCTGGGCCCTGTTCTTCACCAGGTTTAATTTCACTCTGTCATACCGGCCTGGATCACGCAACACCAAGCCAGACGCCTCTCCCGTCAATTCCAGAAGGATGACACCCCTCCAAGGACCCTGTGTCGATTCTGCCAAGTCCCTGCATCGTTGCAGCTCTGACCTGGGCTGTTGAGGAACAGGTGCTGGAGGCTCTCCGTAACCAGCCAGGTCCCAGCACTTGCCCAGCTGACCGCCTTTTGTCCCCGAAGACCTGAGGTCCCAGGTCATTCAGTGGGGACATGACTCCCGCTTAGCTTGTCACCCTGGCTCCACCCGCACTTACAACCTGCTCGCCCAGAGGTTCTGGTGGCCCTCTCTGAGGAAGGATGTACGGGAATTCGTCCCAAGCCTGCCCCATCTGCAACCAACACAAGTCGTCCTGCCAGCCCCCAGCCGGGATTGCTGCAGCCCCTGCCTGTGCCCAGACGTCCCTGGTCTCACATCGCCCTTGACTTTGTCACGGGGCTGCCCCCTTCAAGTGGCATGACCGTCATTCTCACCATCGTTGACCGTTTCAGCAAGATGGCACACTTCATTCCCCCTCCCCAAGCTCCCAACCGCCAAGGAGACCGCCCAGGTGGTCCTGGAACACGTCTTCCGGATCCACGGACTGCCAAGGGATGTTGTTTCTGACCGTGGTCCACAATTCTCTTCCGCTTTTTGGAAGGAGTTCTGTCACCTGCTGGGAGCCACAGTCAGTCTGACTTCCGGATTCCATCCCCAATCCAATGGGCAGTCAGAGCGGGCTAATCAGGAGCTCGAGAAGGCGCTGCGATGCATGACTTCACGCAACCCCCACTCCTGGTCGCAGCAATTGACATGGGTGGAGTACGCACACAATTCTCTGACCTGCTCTGCCATCGGTATGTCCCCTTTCCAATGTGTTTATGGATACCAGCCTCCTCTATTTGCCAGCCAGGAGGAGGAGGTTACTTGCCCATCTGCACTTGCTTTTGCCCGTCGATGTCGCCGCACCTGGTCACAAGCCCGAGCCACACTCCTCAGGTCCGCTGCCAGCTACACTACCGGGGCCAACCGTCGGAGAATTCCTGCTCCCACCTACCATGTTGGTCAAAGGGTGTGGTTGTCATCGAAGAACCTGCCACTCAGGGTGGAGTCGCAGAAGCTGGCACCTCGGTTCATTGGCCCATTCCCTATCATAAGAGTGATTAGCCCAACTGCTGTCCGGCTCCAACTGCCTAATTCCCTGAGGGTGCACCCCACTTTCCATGTGTCTAAGATTAAGCCCATCCATGAGAGTCCGCTGGTCCCTGCTGCGCCTGGTCCTCCTCCTCCACGGCTCGTCGATGGTGGTCTGGTTTACACCGTCCGCCGCCTGCTTCGGTCCAGACGGAGGGGTAGGGGTCTCCAGTACCTCATTGACTGGGAGGGCTATGGACCTGAGGAAAGGACCTGGGTGCCAGCTAGTCGGATTGTGGATAGGACTCTCATCACCGCTTTCCACCAACGGCATCCTGATCAACCTGCAATCCGTAGGGGCCGCCCCAGAGGGGTCCCTAACCGTCCGGCCCGCTCGGCTTCCTGTCCTGTGCCTGATCCTGTCTCGGGACCTGTCCCATCTCCCGACCACGGCTCCTCCGGCTTCCTCCGAGGATGAGGACGTTCACTGGACCGTTCGGAGGAGTTCTAGCCCTCCTCCGGCTCCCCTCCTCCCGCCCGGCGTGGTGTTGCTCTTGGGACTTCTGGGGCCGTCCCCTTGGGGGGTTCTGTCATGAGCCCTCTCACTCCACCGGGTTACCACCTTAATTTGTTTCCACTATCTTCCACTCTGCTCACCTCCCTCTCTCTACTCAGCCTAACTAGCTCCACCTGTCCCTGCTCTGCTCGGCTCTAATTACTCTGCCAGCTGCGCTGCATTACCCACTAACCTCTCCCAGTATTTAAGGCCCTGTCTTTCAGCTCTCCGGTGTCAGATCGTCTGCAAAGCTCACACCCGAACCTGCCCTGCTCGCGCTTCTGGCTCACCCTGGTTTTGTGACCCCGGACCTGCCTGTTTTTGGGATACTCTTCTGCCTCAGGAGATCCAGACCTGCTTCTGCCATTACTTACTCCTGACTACTCTTCAATCCCGTAACTCTGACCAGCCTTCTGCCTTGCTACTACGTATTTTGGATTTCCTTGAACTGTACTGCTGCCTGGTTTCATTCCGCCCTGTTGTGTCTGTGTTCCCCCAGGACTTCTGGACCACCCACCACCGGCTTCATAGGACGCATCGCTGCCACCGGGGGGCACAGACCCAGCGCATTGGACGGGATCCCTGTTACCCTGGAGCCTTCATTCACTCCCTACTTCCTTTTCCCTTAAGTTTAATAAACTTTCTGGTGTGACGCAATTGTGGTCCTCTGGTCGTCTGTCTGAATCGTGACATTGTTGTTTGTTATTCCCCACTGAACAAGCCTGGCCTGGGGAAATCCCATGCCATTGTCCTCCTCTCTCTTTCTTTTCCCTCCATTCTCTCTCTTTTTTTATCTCGCCGCTTCCCTCTTTCCTTTTCTCTCTCTCTTTTGCCTCTCTCCTTCACCCTCTCCACCATGCTTGTTAAAGGCATATAGGATAGAGTAGGAGATTAAGGATAGCGAAAGGAAGTGAGGGAGGGAGGGAACAGCTTGGTGGTTAACCTAGCTCGATACCAACCATGTTTATTTACAAACTAGCACTTTACAACGGCATGCTAGTTTAGACTGCTTGTCTGGATGGATGTGTCAAAATACCAAAATGCACTGTATGTCTTGGTAGGAGATTTTTCATGCTGGCCTTCACTCTGTTTTTAATTAATTGTGTCACAATTCTGAAATGCACTGCATTTTTTTCATATTGGCCTGTTTTATATCAGTGTACAGTGTGCTATTGTTTGGAGAGTTCTGTCCCTTCACAGTATGTTAACAGTCTGTAATATGATGCTAGTTTTACTTGCTTGTGTGGATGGATGTGGCAGCATTCAGAAATGTGATGGATTTCTATGGGGGAGGTTGATATATTTGCCGTCTGTTGTATTGTAGCAGTCTACAGTGTGTATTGTTTTGGAGATTGTTGTGAGATCTGCATTAATGTGGCATGTTAATGAGGTCTCAGGGGTCTGCATGGTGGCCTGTTCTGCCCCTCACGTACAACACAATAACACTGTTTTCTCCAACCTCAGCACATCTGTCTGGCGGTGTGTGTGTGTGTCACTATCTAGCTAGCAGTTTGTGGAGCTAGCTAGGAACAGAGGTTAGATTGTGACTTTAGACTTTGGAGGCGTATCTGGACCAAACCTGATTTGTAAAGAAAGGGATTGGGTTGGGAGCAATACATATTCCTCAGTGATTTTTCTCTCAGTGACAAGATATAGATGTAGAGTATCTCTGTGCTGCAGACCTACGGCAATACTGTTATTAGCCGGCATGGAGGACTGATGAGGAGAGAATTCCCATATTTCCCAGAGGAGGAAGATATTCATGTGGATGATATGTTAAAGGAAAGGATGGGGGGAAGGCGGGAGGAGGGAGGTTCTCCTGAGTGCAGTATTCCTGGCGTTCCCGGCATCACGTGGAGAGGGGAGACATCAAAGGAAAAGAAAAAAACTCAATGAGTGTGTGAATTCACTGAGAGATTTTTGAGAATTTATTTCACCTAATTAGTGCATCCAAGCTCCAAAGGCAGACAATTTGACACCAATATGAATCAAATTCTCTCTCTGCAAGTGCTTAGAATCTGTTATATTAGTCAGCAGTACAGTGTGTCTTTCTTGCCTTGTGTTTTCATGTTTGTCTTAGCCATGTCTTTTGGGGTCTATCACTCCATTGTTATGACCCATGATGCACCTGGTTTTAGGACATTACTTCCCACTTCCTGTTTTGCACATGCCTAAGAGTGCGTCCCAATAATCTCTCCTTCTTCCTGAACTTTGCACTCGTTCACTACTCCCCACAAATTTAAAAGCATTTGATTGATGTTTGCGTGGACTAGAGGGAGTTTCCATACTAGTCATTTCTTTTCAAATCCATGAAGGGATGTGAAAAGTGTACATTTAAGGGGAAAGGAGAGATAATTGGGATAGACCCATTATATTAATTGACAGGGTAGTTCCCTAGCTGTTTGCTCCTCTGTGGGGCTTTAGAAAGGGCGTAGTACATGAAGGCTATTCTATTGAATCCAACCACACCCACAGGCCATCACCACTTCATCCTCAGAGATGGACAGTTGGTCGTTCTATTGTCCCCAGTGTGGCAGGGCTAAGGCTTCTGTGACAGATGCTGTACTGTCTTCTGTCCACAGAGAAACACAATGGAAGCCCCTTTACCTCTGTCCTTTGTTCCTCCTCCTCCTCCTCCTCCTCCTCCTCCTCTTCCACCCCGAATGGAACAACTGCCAGTGCCTACCCCCCACCCCACCCCCTCACGCCACACACACACACACACACACACACACACACACACACACACACACACACACACACACACACACACACACACACACAGCCTTCTCTGAGGCCTGACCCTGACCTCTGAGCTAGGAGGGGTCTTGTGAGGGCATCACTAAGAAAGGGGGGGCCGGGATGCTGCGGCCTCTACAGGCCAAATGTCAAGGACTTAATTCAAGCTATTCCACTTGGTTAGTAGCCTGTTCGTGCACGTGTGTGTGTGTTTGTGTGTGTGTGTGATCGTGTATGAGTGCATGTATGATTCCAGGTCTACAGAAAGCATACTGAGAGCTACGCTAGTCTCGACCCATCCTTGTGTACCATTGTGTACCAAGCAGCCGACGATTAAGGGGAAGCACGCAGTTCTCAAAAGAAAACAAATGGACATTCACAAATGATTAAAAGCCGTTTGTTGTTCACAATTACACTCAAACATCAGATTGTATTGTGCAGAAGAGCTGGAAGAGCATTATGCTATCAGGGCGTAGATGGAGGGGGGATGAAATGGATTACGTCCCAATGGCACCCTATTCCTCATGTAGTGCACTACTTTTTAGTGCACTATATAGGGAATATGGTGTCATTTAGCTACACAGCCCCCTCACTTGTGTTCTCCTAGGATTCATCAAGTGCCAAATTGCTGTTAGTCTTTTGGCAGGTTTAGCAGGAGAGAGTCCAGCTGTTCAGTTCCAGCATGGCTGCTCGCCCCAGATGGAGGAGGGACTGGTGGAGGAGGGACTGGTGGAGGAGGGACTGGTGGAGGAGGGACTTGGACACACGCACACACACACACACACACACATTCACAGACAATTAGGCATGCAGACCCTCCTCTAAACTCATCAGCTTTTGTCTCCTCTTTCCTCTGTCTCAGTTTGTGATCACTCGTTCTCTCTCTTTCAAAGCTGAGCGTCGCTTTCTAAGAGTAGCCATCTGCTCCTCTGGCATTGCGGTTAGCATGCTTTCATTCCTCTTTCTCTCCCGACAACTGAAGAATTCCTAATCAGTAGCTTTGTATATTCCCACCGGTAGACAGAAGGAGAAAGACAGTGTGACAGTGAGATTCGACTTACACCCACCTCCTGTCTACTTATTCATTTCATTCTGTCTGTCTCTTTCTTTCTTTGCTATTTCTAGTTTTCTCTCTAAGACACAGTGGTGGGAAAAAGTACTCAATTGTCATACTTGAGTAAAAGTAAAGATACCTTAATAGAAAATGACTGAAGTAAAAGTGAAAATCACCCAGTAAAATACTATTTGAGTAAAAGTCTAAAAGTATTTGGTTTTAAATACACTTAAGTATCAAAAGTAAAATGGAATTGCTAAAATATACTTAAGTATCAAAAGTAAAAGTAAAAGTATAAACCATTTCAAATTCATTATATTAAGCAAACCAGACGGCATCATTTTCTTTTTATTTATTCATTGGTGGATAAGGGGCACACTCCAACACTCAGACATAATTTGCAAACAAAGCATTTGTGTTTAGTGAGTCCACCAGATCAGAGGCAATAGGGATGACCATGGATGTTCTCTTGATAAGTGTGTGAATTTGACCATTTTCCTGTCAAAATGTAACAAGTACTTTTGGGTGTCAGGGAAAAATGTATGGAGTAAAAAGTACATTATTTTCTTCAGGAATGTAGTGAAGTAAAAGTTAGCAAAAATATAAATAGTAAAGTAAAGTGCAGATATCCCAAAAAACTACTTAAGTAGTACTTTAAAGTATTTTTACATTTACATTTACATTTAAGTCATTTAGCAGACGTTCTTATCCAGAGTGTACTTAAGTACTTTACACCACTGCTAAGACACATACAAATAGGCCTACATAGAGAGAGAGAGATTCAAAGACACACTTGCAGCCATGCATGACGACCTAACACACACACCTCCATCCCATCCTTTCCAATCCCAGTGTGTAGTGCGGTACATGCGCTACCGCCACGCCTCATTACTCCATGTGTTTGTGTGAGTGTGTGTGTGTGTGTGTGTGTGTGTGTGTGTGTGTGTGTGTGTGTGTGTGTGTGTGTGTGTGTGAGTGTGTGACAGGGGGCCGGGCCATGGCCAGTTTAACCCAACAAGCACATCAGTCACCCATAGCACAGTACCTATCAGCCTGCAATGGAAGCTGGGTAATTACAAGCTGTAGCAATTATAGAGGTGGGGTCACGGGGATAAATACATCCAAATTATCACGTTGAAGGAAAAGAGAAATACCTGCACCCTGTTGTATGCACTGTAATAACATATAGCAATAAATACCATGAGCATGTGTCACAGTTTATTTATTTCCTTGTGACATATTTAGTACCCTTTCTGTGTGTATGCTACTTCGAATAAGACATGCGCAATAACTGTAAAATAGACAATATGTTGACTATTAATGGACTCCTTCCAAATAGGCCTGTGTTCGTGTGTTGGACAGGACAGTCGTGACTGTTGTTCTACTATACATCTGTGGTCCACTGTAACGCCGCTAACCAGCTTACCATGTTTAGTACCGTAGGAACCATCCCTCTTCCTTCCTAAAGGTCCCTGGGACAAATCGGGTTCCGTCCTGACCACTCACATTCCTCCAGGGGCTGGTTAGCCGAGCTGAAACGTGTGCGGGATTCCGCTAATCACTAAGCTTAGCTAGGGAAACCGATTTAAACCAACACCTGAGCAACCCGCCCCGTTCACTATGTTCACCTCTCAGAGGCTAGCTAGCTAGGTAGAGCTCCTCTCTCTGGTCTCTAAAGGCTAGCTATAGGTAGCTTAGCTAGCACTCCTCTTTCTGCTGTTCTGATTCACAGGCTAGCTAGCTAGCTTTGACAGGCTAGCTTGCGTTCACCTTCTGCCTGTTCTCCTTAGAGGCTAGGTAGCTAGCTAGCACTCCTCTCTTTGTACTGTACTCTCAGAGGGTGAACCCTGCTTTGACGATGATCATCAGAGGTGAGCCCTCTAGTTATGTACACAACCCCACTGCTCTCTAATGCATCGTATCTCTTCCCTGCGCTATACACGCATGGCGCATACACCAGTATGAGAGGAGATTAAATTATGTCTCTAATGAATGAGTCATCTTAAGAGGGTGTAGATAGGGGTAGGAAGAGTCCCCCCCCCACACACACATACACACACAGTAGATAGTTTCTTGGCCAGAGGAGTATTGTGTGATATAAATAGCAGAGAAGCTGACACAGGCAATGGGCTCACTCTGGCAGTCAGGGCTATGCAGCAGGATGAATAACAGAGAGGGAGAAGAGAGAGGAGAGCAACTTGCAGAGGAAGAGGAAGACAGAGAGTGAAAGGGAGTAGATTGAGAGACAGAGACAGATAGACAGATAGACAGACAGACAGACAGACAGACAGACAGACAGACAGACAGACAGACAGACAGAGGCATCTTGAGAGGGATAGTTGAGAGAGGTATATGGGTTGAAGCCAGGGACCATGTTTACAAAGGCATAAGGACCTGACAGGAGGTAAACAATCTGTCCTGTGTTTATATTATCATCCACACTGGTCTCCACTGTGTCAGCTAACATCCCACCTACAAAACCCTTTTAAATGCCCCTTAAACACATTAACAGCCGCTTATTACTACATTATTCATGATAGGGAAACATAGGGAGCTCATTCTCTCTGGAAATACAGCCTAGTCTCCATTAGCAAGACACCTCCAGCTTTACAAAGCCCTAAGGAAGTCCTCCAAGTCACAACATGGCTGGTAGTGGAATGGTGGGGAATTTGGATCATGGTCAAGAGACACACTTTCCCTTTAATAAATGATGCACCCAATGCCTCAGAGGTCTGAGAGGGAAGGACGAGGAACGTTCTTTATACGTTACTGTTTAATGAATGAGAGGTTAAACCGAGGTCCTCATTGCATTAGTAAAATATGAGACACACACACACACGCACACACGCACGCACACACGCACACACACACACTTCCTATCTGTCTCTGTACATCTCCCCATCTAATCAATCGTTCGATGACATTAGCTAGTTGAGATTTTGTTCCTGTCTCCGGTTAGATGTATTTCATCCTGTCTACTGAAACAGTAGATGTTTCTATTGACTGTACGTGGACTATAAGATGAATGGGTTTTTTGTACAGTCAAAGAAATTGTCTACCTTTTAACCCTAAAACTAACTTAGCAATAAAATAACATGTCAAAGCCGATCACTGATGACTAAAATGTTGTCTATCCCACTACAATCTTTCTGTTGTCTATGCCATCCGCTTTACCGTTCAGCAGCAGGTGTCGATGGGGTCAGCAGGGTAGTTAGCGGAGAGCTTACTTAAGCCGTGATAACTGGTGCCTTTTGGAGTTGGCAGGAGACCAGCAGACCCATCCAGATCACTGTCAAGAGCTCCCAGGGATTGTATGTGTGTGTGTGCGTGCTTGTGTGTGTGCATCTGTGTGTGTGTGTGTGCATGTGTGTGCAGTAGTAGTAGTGTGTTTGAGGGCCTGTTTGGCTGTCTTTTTCCGTGACATTGATTCGCAAGTCTGGTAGTATGATTGACAACATCTATTCTCTTCCACCAATTTATTTCCTTATAACGGAGTTCATTTGACCTATTTTGTTCCCAAAGTGTGTTCCAGATTATGGAGTTGGACAGATCTACATCCTTTGACAGCTGCTGTACTCCTACTTTAAACCATTGACACAGGAACGTGTTCAGTGCGGTCTGAAACTGTCATGTATTCTCCTCTCCGGAGTTCAAGGTCACCGGTCTTCTGATTATACGCACACCTGTCACCATCGTACGCGCGCACCTGCGCCTCATCAGACTCACCTGGACTCAATCACCTTCCTGATTACCTTTCCTACATATGTCACTCCCTTTGGTTCCTTCCCCTAGTTATTGATTCTGTTTCTGTGTTTCATGTCTATACGCTACTCGTGTTTCTTGTTTTGTTCTTTGTATTATTTTTTAATTAAATTCACTTCCTGTACTTGCTTCCTGACTCCCAGCGTATACGTTACAGAATAACATCTCACCAAAGGGGAGCGTTTTTTTTTGTAGGTGATGTCGGGTCCGGGTGCCGCTTCCGGAGCAACCGGGATGCCTCAGATGGCTCGCCAGGCTTCCATGCCCAGCTGGCTTGACAGGTTTACAAGACCCGGTTGGCCCGTCAGCGTCTGTTGCCGAAGTCTACCGAGGGGATGCTCAGCCGTCTCGTCAGGCTCCCATGCCTCAGCCGTCTCATCAGGTTCCCATGCCTCAGTCGTGCTCATCAGGTCCCATGCCTCAGTCAGTTTGGCAGGCTCCCATGCCTCAGCCGTCTCATCAGGCTCCCATGCCTCAGCCGTCTCATCAGGCTCCCATGCCTCAGCCGCCTCACTCAGGCTCCCGATGACTCAGCCGGCTAGGGGTCAGGCTCCCATGCCTCAGCCGTCTCATCAGGTTCCCAGCCTCAGCCGTCTCATCAGGCTCCCATGACTCAGCCGGCTCGTCAGGCTCCCATGCCTCAGCCAGCTCGACAGGTCCCCGCGCCTCAGAAGAAGCGATTGGCCCACACCTGGATCCCGGGACCGTCCCTCTGGTCGGGCATCCTGGCTTGAGCCGCCCCGTCAGGGAGGGGGTATTGTCACGTATACTCCCTCTCTCGGGGCTCGAGGTCGCGCAGTCTGCGATTATTACGCACACCGTCACCATCGACGGCACCTGCGCCTCATCAGACTCACCTGGACTCAATCACCTTCCTGATGACCTTCCCTACCTATGTCACTCCCTTTGGTTCCTTCCCTAGGTGTTATTGATTCCTTTGTTTCTGTGTTTCATGTCTTGTATGCTACTCGTGTTTCTTGTTTTGTTCCATGTTTTATTTATTATATAAAATTCACTCCCTGTACTTGCTTCCTGAATATATTTTTGTGTCACTACATAATGAATATGCTTTATGCCGATTGAAGAAGTTGCATAACATATACAGTGTGTATGCCACTTAGCAGATACTTCTATCCAAAGTCACTTGGTACAGTGAGTGCATACATTTTCATGTGTAGGCTATATGATCCCGTGGGATCCCTGTTGCTATGCAGAGAGCGGAACAGTGTGAAGTGTTTGCTGATTTGATTATGGAGGTAGAGAGGGCGAAATCAGAACAAGGAAAGTGCAGCAGGCACATGGGGGCGCGCGTAATTGGCCCAGCATCGTCCAGGGTAGGGGAGGGAATGGCCGGCAGGGATGTAGCTCAGTTGGGATAGAGCATGGCGTTTGCAACGCCAGGGTTGTGGGGCGATTCCCCACAGGGGTATGAAAAAATAAATATATATATATTAATGTAAATAATAATAACTAACTGTCACGCGCTTCTGGATAAGAGCGTCTGCTAAATTACTAAAAATGTTTAAAAAATACAGTTATTTATTATTTTACATGTATCCAATGTGGGAAACCTCACACCTCTCTGTCGATGTGTGGGAGCTACACACTCACACATGCACACAACCTTATCACAGGCACTGCACATTCACAGTCTGTTCAATCTAGCTTTCACCAGCACACACATGTCCTAGAGCCAATGTACAAGGGCACCATTCATATATCTTTCTTCACATAGATCCAGGCCTATTGGTTTTCAGACAAATGTTCTTGGAATAGTATTCTTATTGTGTATCTGATCACAATGAGCCATGGCTTAGACATGGCTCAATGCTCCACCCCATTCACTTCTACCATTATCATAATGAAAGTTCCTCTCTCCACCCTCTTGGCTCCTTGTCACCCAGCCTCCTACAGGTGTTTCTATTAGCCAGACCATATGAAAAGATCCTTCCCACTGGATGAAGGGGAGATTTAAACCAAAATATAAAACTTTGGGGAGGATTGAGGGATTCCATCCTGGTTGTTTTTCATGGGTTTTCATGAGTTACAGGGTAGGTCGATTCATCATAGTTATGACAGCCACTGAACCGTGGTCCCCGAAGGAATACTCCCCAAATCATCCTCCTCTACCCACGATGCACCATTACACAACCCACCACACACCACTTCCTGGCTCATCAGCTCCAGACTGTAGGGGAACACTGGCTGAGCTCTCATTGTCTGATGGTCTCATATCTGAGGATGGTAGAGAGAAAGAGTGACAGACAGAGGAGGGAGGGAAAGGAGGGAGGGAGGGAGGGAGGGAGGGAGGGGAAAGGAAGGAAGGAAGGAAGAAAGGAAGGAAGGAAGAAAGGAAGGAAGGAAGGAAGGAAGGAAGGAAGGAAGGAAGGAAGGAAGCGAAGGAAGGAAGGAAGGAAGGGAAGGAAGGAAGGAAGGAAGGAAGGAAGGAAGGAAGGAAGGAAGGAAGGAAGGAAGGAAGGGATTGAGAGAGGGAGGGAGGGAGGGAGGGAGGGAGGGAGGGAGGGAGGGAGGGAGGGAGGGAGGGAAATATAGACAGTCATTTATCACCTACAGTCAATATAATAACTCCCCCTCATCGACTCCTATATGTAGGTATATGTAGAGAACCTATAACCATATGCATGGTATCCAGGTACTGTATTATACTGCATATTATAAACTGGGTGGTTGGGCCCTGAATGCTAATTGGTGATTGCAGTGTTATATCAGACCGTATACACGGATGACAAAACTTATTTTCACTGCTAATATGGTAACCAGTAATAGCAATAAGAGTGTGTGGTATATTGGATATACACACCCACTCTGGGCCTTATTGCTTAATTGTTTGTTTAGTACATTTACATTTAATTTACGATTTAGCAGACTTATCCAGAGCGACTTACAAATTGGTGTATTCACCTTATAGCCAGTGGGACTCACCACTTTTTTTTTTTTTTTGGGGGGGGGGGGGGAGAAGGATAATCATCCCAGGTATTCTTAAAGAGGTGGGGTTCAAATGTCTCGGAAGGTGGTGAGGATGGCGTCTGGCATCGCGAGGGAGCCCGCTCCCACCATTGGGGTGCCAGAGCAGCGAACAGTGTTGATTGGGCTGAGGGGAACATATGCTTGGAGAGGAAGGGAGGAGCAGGCCAGAGGTGGATGAACGCAATGCCCCCGCTTGGGTGTAGGGATAATCAGAGCCTGAAGGTACGGAGGTGCCGCTCCCCCTCACAGCTCATAGGGCAAGCACCATGGTCTTGTAACAGATGCAAGCTTCAACTGGAAGCCAGTGGAGTGTGCGGAGGAGCGGGGTGACGTGAGAGAACTTGGGAAGGTTGAACCAGAGATCGGATGAGTTGTAGGGTTTAATGGCACAGGCAGGGAGCCCAGCCAACAGCGAGGTGCAGTAATCCAGACGGGAGATGACAAGGCCGGATTAGGACTGCTGCCGCTTCCTGTGTAAGGCAGGGTCGTACTCTCCGAAAGTTGTAGAGCATGAACCTACAGATGGTATCGCTTGATGTTAGCGGAGAAACGACAGGGTGGTCAGGGTAGCCAAGCTCTTGGACTCTGGGAGGAGGAACAACGGAGTTGTAAACGTGATGGCGAGATCATGGAACGGGCAGTCTTCCCGGAGGAAGAGCAGCTCGGCCTTGCCAAGGTAGCAGGGTGATCCGTCATCCATACTGATATGTCTGCCAGACATGCAGAGATGCGATTAAACCTGGATAGAAGGGGGAAGGAGAAGATTAGTTGTGTAATGAGCGTAGAATGATAGGAGAGGCCATGTGAGGATATGACAGAGCGAAGTGATTGGTGTATAGCGAGAATAGGAGAGGGCCTAGAACTGAGCCCTGGGGGAACCAGTGGTGAGGAGCAGTGGTAAAGAGACAGCTTGCCACGCCACTTGGTAGGACGACTGGGTCAGGTAGAGAAAAGTGAGCCGCGGCCGGAGATGCCCAGCTGGAGAGAGGGTGGAGAGGAGGATCTGATGGTTACAGTATAGAAGGAGAGACAGGTTAGAAGGACAAGAGCAGAGGAGAGAGAGTTAGCCTTTAGTAGTGCGGAGAGCCTCGGAGACAGAGAAGAGCAGTTCAGTTGAATGACCAGTCTTGAAACCTGACTGGTTTGGATCAAGAAGGCTCATCTGAGAGAGATAGCAAGAGAGTTGGAATGGAAGACGGCACGTCAATAGTTGGAAAGAAGTAAGAAAGATAGGGATATGTTGTAGTGCTGAGACATCAGAGGGATGAAAGTTGGTTTTTTTGAGAAGGGGGTGCAACTCCCGCCTTGAAGACGGAAGGGACATAGAGGGGTAAGATGAGTTGATCAGCGAGGTGAGGTAGGGGAGAGGAGGTCACCGGAGATGGTCTGGAGAAGAGAGGAGAGGGGGAGTAGGGTCAAGCGGGCAGGTTGTTGGGCGGCATGCAGTCACAAGTCGCAAGATTTTATCTGGAGAGAGAGGGAGAAATAAGTAAAGCATAGGGTAGGGAGGATGAGAGGACCATGCAGTGTATTTGACTTAATCAAACGAGGATTCGGATGTCGCCAACCTTCTTTTTCAAAGTGGTTGACGAATATCCACAGAGAGGGGGGTGGGGGGATTCATAGGGGAGGAGAATGTGGAAAGAGCTTAGGGTTAGGAGGCAGAGGTTGGAATTTAGAGTAGTAGAAAGTGGCCTTAGGCAGAAAAGATGAAGAAAATGTAGAGAGGGAGGGGAGGAAAAGATGAGAGGGAGTAGTTTTATTTGCTAGCTGCCCGGAGCTCTGTCTCTGTGAGCTCGCAATGAGTCATCAAGCCACTGGAGCTGGAGGGGGAGGACCGAGCCGGCCGGGAGGATAGGGGGACACAGAGAGTCAAAGGATGCAGTGAAAAGGGAGGAGAGGAGGGTTGAGGAGGCAGAATCAGAGATTGGAGGGAGAAGGATTGAGCAGAGGGAAGAGATGATAGGATGGAAGAGGAGAGAGTAGGGGGAGAGAGAGAGCGAGGGGTTACATCGGTAGGGGCAGAGGAGTAGTGTTGGAGGAGAGCGAGAGAGAAAAGGATAAAAGTAGTGGTGGAGACATGGAGGGGAGTTGCAGGAGATTAGTAGAAGA
>NW_025537379.1:0-35468 GCF_020615455.1 Coregonus clupeaformis
GCAGGTAGGGTACAGGCCGGTGCTGTGTAACAGGAGAGCTTAGGGCAGGTAGGGTACAGACGGTGCTGTGTTAAAAGCCAGGAGAGCTTAGGGCAGGTAGGGTAGGCGGTGCTGTGTAAAGGAAGGGCAGGAGGCAAGCTTAGGCCGGCAGGTAGGGTACAGACCGGTGCTGTGTAGAAAGAGAAGCTTAGGGCAGGTGTAGGGTACAGGCCGGTGCTGTGTAAAACAGGAGAGAGCTCTAGGGCAGGTAGGGTACAGGCCGGTGCTGTGTAAGGGGCCAGGAGAGAGCCTCTTAGGAAGGTAGAGTACAGGCCAGTGCTGTGTAAGAGGCCAGGAGAGCTTAGGGCAGGTAGGGTACAGGCCGTGCTGTGTAAGGGGCCAGGAGAGGCTCTTAGGGAAGGTAGGTACAGGCGGGTGCTGTGTAAGGGGCCAGGAGAGAGCTTAGGGCAGGTGGTGGGTACAGGCCGGTTGTAAGGGGCCAGGAGAGCTTAGGGCAGGTAGGGCACAGGCCGGTGCTGTGTAAGAGTCAGGAGAGAGCTTAGGGCAGGTAGGGTAACAGGCCGAGTGCTGTGTAGGTCAGGAGAGAGCTTAAGGCAGGTAGGGTACAGGACGCTGTGTAGGAGTCAGGAGAGCTTAGGGCAGGTAAGGTACACGGGTGTAAGTCAGGAGAGCTTAGGGCAGGGTACAGCCGGTGCTGTGTATGGGGCCAGGGAGAGAGCTTAGGGCAGGTAGGGTACAGGCCGGTGCTGTGTAGAGGTCCAGGAGAGAGCTTAGGGCAGGTAGGGTACAGGCCGGTGCTGTGTAAGGGGAGCCAGGAGGATGAGTCTTAGGGCAGGTAGGGTACAGGCCGGTGCTGTGTAAGGGGCCAGGAGAGAGCCTTAGGGCAGGTAGGGTCAGGCGGTGCTGTGTAACAGGAGAGAGCTTAGGGCAGGTAGGGTACAGGCCGGTGCTGTGTAAGGCCAGGAGAGAGCTTAGGGCAGGTAGGGTACAGGCCGGTGCTGTATAGGAGGCCAGGAAAGCTTAGGGCAGGTAGGGTACAGGCCGGTGCTGTGTAAGGGGCCAGGAGAGCTTAGGGCAGGTAGGGTACAGGCTGGTGCTGTGTAAGAAGCAGGAGGAGCTTAGGGGCAGGTAGAGGTACAGGCCGGTGCTGTGTAAGGGACAGAGAGCTTAGGCAGGTAGGGCACAGACCGGTGCTGTGTAAACAGGAGAGAGCTTAGGGCAGGTAGGGCAGGGTACAGGCCGGTGCTGTGTAAAGTCAGGAGAAAGGTTAGGGCAGGTAGGTACAGGCCGGTGCTGTGTAAGCAGGAGAGAGCTTAGGGGCAGGTAGGTCACGGCTGTGTAGGTCAGGAGAGAGCTTAGGGCAGGTAGGGTACAGGCGGTGCTGTGTAGAAGCCAGGAGAGAGCTTAGGGCAGGTAGGGTACAGGCCGGTGCTGTAAGGGTCCAGGAGAGAGCCTCTTAGGGAAGGTAGGGTACAGGCGGTGCTGTGTAAGGGGCCAGGAGAGAGCTTAGGGCTGGTAGGGTACAGGCCGGTGCTGTGTAAAGGTCAAGAGAGCTTAGGGAAGGTAGGGTACAGGGTGCTGTAAGGGGCCAGGAGAGAGCTTAGGGCAGGTAGGTACAGGCCGGTGCTGTGTAAGGGTCCAGGAGAGAGCTTAGGGCAGGTAGGGTACAGGCGTGTAAGGGTCCAGGAGAGAGCTTAGGGGCAGGTAGGGTACAGGCCGGTGCTGTGTAAGGGAGAGGAGAGAGCTTAGGGCAGGTAGGGTCAGGGCGGTGCTGTGTAAGGGGAACCAGGAGAGCTTAGGGCAGGTAGGGTACAGGCCGGTGCTGTGTAAGAAGCCAGGAGAGAGCTTAGGGCAGGTAGGGTACAGGCCAGGGTGCTGTGTGAGACCAGGAGAGAGCTTAGGGCAGGTAGGTACGCGTGGTATAGACAGGAGACTTAGGAAGGTAGGTACAGGCAGTGCTGTGTAAAGTCAGGAGAGAGCTTAGGGCAGGTAGGGTACAGGCCGGTGTAAGGGGCCAGAGAGAGCTTAGGAGCAGGTAGGGTACAGGGTGCTGTGTAAGGGGCCAGGAGAGCTTAGGGCTGGTAGGGTACAGGCCGGTGTAAGGGTCAGGAGAGAGCTTAGGGCAGGTAGGGTACAGGCGGTGCTGTGTAAGGGTCCAGGAGAGAGCTTAGGGCAGTAGGTACACGGTGTAGGTCCAGGAGAGAGCCTTAGGGCAGGTAGGGTACAGGCCGGTAAGGGTCCAGGAGAGAGCCTTAGGGCAGGTAGGGTACAGGCCGTGGTTGTAAGGGTCCAGGAGAGAGCTTAGGGCAGGTAGGGTACAGGCCGGTGCTGTGTAAGGGTTCAGGAGAGAGCTTAGGGCAGGTAGGGTACAGGTCGGTGCTGTGTAAGGGCCAGGAGAGAGCTTAGGGCAGGTAGGGTACAGGCGGCGCTGTGTAAGGGCCAGGAGAGAGCTTAGGGCAGGTAGGGTACAGGCCGGTGCTGTGTAAGGGTTCAGGAGAGAGCTTAGGGCAGGTAGGGTACAGGCGGTGTAAGGGTCCAGGAGAGAGCTTAGGGCAGCTAGGGTACAGGCCGGTGCTGTGTAAGGGGCCAGGAGAGAGCTTAGGGCAGGTAGGGTACAGGCGGTGCTGTGTAAGGGTCCAGGAGAGAGCTTAGGGCAGGTAGGGTACAGGCCGTGTAAGGGGCCAGGAGAGAGCTTAGGGCAGGTAGGGTACAGGCGGTGCTGTGAGGCCAGGAGAGGCTTAGGGCAGGTAGGGTACAGGCCAGTGCTGTGTAAGGGGCCAGGAGAGGTTAGGGCAGGTAGGAGTACAGGCGGTGCTATTAAAGCCAGGAGAACTTAGGGCGAGGTAGGGTACAGGCCAGGCTGTGTAAGGGACTCCAGGAGAGACTTAGGGCAAGTAGGGTACAGGCGGTGCTGTGTAAGGGCAGGAGAGAGCTTAGGGTACAGGCCGGTGCTGTGTAAGAGGCCAGGAGAGAGCTTAGGGTAGGTAGGGTACAGGCCGGTGCTGTGTAAGGGTCAGAGAGAGCTCTTAGGGAAGTAGGGTACAGGCCGGTGCTGTGTGGGGGCCAGGAGAGAGCTTAGGGCAGGTAGGGTACAGGCGTGTAAGGGTCCAGGAGAGAGCTTAGGGCAGGTAGGTACAGGCAGTGTAAGGCCAGGAGAGCTTAGGGGGCAGGTAGGAGTACAGGCAGTGCTGTGTAGGAGTCAGGAGAGAGCTTAGGGCAGGTAGGTACAGGCCGGTGCTGTGTAAGGCCAGGAGAGAGCTTAGGGCAGGTAGGGTACAGGCCGGTGCTGTTGTAAGGCCAGGGGGCTTAGGGCTGGTAGGGTACAGGCCGGTGCTGTGTAAGGGTCCAGGAGAGCTTAGGGCAGGTAGGGTACAGGCCGGTGTAAGGGTCCAGGAGAGCTTAGGGCAGGTAGGGTACAGGCCGGTGCTGTGTAAGGGGCCAGGAGAGAGCTTAGGGCAGGTAGGGTACAGGCCGGTGCTGTGTAAGGGGGCCAGGAGAGAGGTTAGGGCAGGTAGGGTACAGGCCGGTGCTGTGTAGGGGCCAGGAGAGAGCTTAGGGCTGGTAGGGTACAGGCCGTAAGGGTCCAGGAGAGAGCTTAGGGCAGGTAGGGTACAGGCGGTGTGTGGAGGTCCAGGAGAGAGCTTAGGGCAGGTAGGGTACAGGCCGGTGTAAGGGTCCAGGAGAGAGCTTAGGGCAGGTAGGGTACAGGCCGGTGTAAGGGTCCAGGAGAGAGCTTAGGGCAGGTAGGGTACAGGCCGGTGTAAGGGTCCAGGAGAGAGCTTAGGGCAGGTAGGGTACAGGCCGGTGCTGTGTAAGGGTCCAGGAGAGAGCTTAGGGCAGGTAGGGTACAGGCCGGTGCTGTGTAAGGGGCCAGGAGAGAGCTTAGGGCAGGTAGGGGTCAGGCAGTGCTGTGTAAGGGTCCAGGAGAGGCTTAGGGCAGGTAGGGTACAGGCCGGGTGCTGTGTAAGGGTACAGGAGAGCTTAGGGCAGGTAGGGTACAGGCCGGTGTAAGGGTCAGGAGAGAGCTTAGGGCAGCTAGGGTACAGGCGGGTGCTGTGTAAGGGGCCAGGAGAGAGCTTAGGGCAGGTAGGGTACAGGCGGTGCTGTGTAAGGGTCAGGAGAGAGCTTAGGGCAGGTAGGGTACAGGCCGGTGTAAGGGTCCAGGAGAGAGCTTAGGGCAGGTAGGGTACAGGTCGGTGTAAGGGTCCAGGAGAGCTTAGGGCAGGTAGGGTACAGGCCGGTGTAAGGGTCCAGGAGAGAGCTTAGGGCAGGTAGGGTACAGGCCGGTGCTGTGTAAGGGTCCAGGAGAGAGCTTAGGGCAGGTAGGGTACAGGCCGGTGCTGTGTAAGGGGCCAGGAGAGAGCTTAGGGCAGGTAGGGTACAGGCCGGGCGCTGTGTAAGGGTCCAGGAGAGAGCTTAGGGCAGGTAGGGTACAGGCCGGTGCTGTAAGGGTCCAGGAGAGAGCTTAGGGCAGGTAGGTACAGGCCGGTGTGTAAGGGTCCAGGAGAGAGCTTAGGGCAGCTAGGTACAGGCCGGTGCTGTGTAAGGGGTCAGGAGGAGAGCTTAGGGCAGGTAGGGTACAGGCGGTTGTAAGGTCAGGAGAGAGCTTAGGGCAGGTAGGGTACAGGCCGAGTGCTGTGTAAGGGGCCAGGAGAGAGCTTAGGGCAGGTAGGGTACAGGCGGTGTAAAGGGTCAGGAGAGAGCTTAGGGCAGATAAGGTACAGGCCGGTGCTGTGTAAGGGGCCAGGAGAGAGCTTAGGGCAGGTAGGGGTACAGGCAGTGCTGTGTAAAGTGGTCAGGAGAGAGCTTAGGAGCAGGTAGGGTACAGGGCGGTGCTGTGTAAGGGGCCAGGAGAAGCTTAGGGCAGGTAGGGTACAGGCCGGTGCTGTGTAAGGGGCCAGGAGAGAGCTTAGGGCAGGTAGGGTACAGGCCGGTGCTGTGTAAGGGGCCAGGAGAGAGCTTAGGGCAGGTAGGGTGACAGACGCGGTGCTGTATAAGGGCCAGGAGATCTTAGGAAGGTAGGGTACAGGCCGGTGCTGTGTAAGGGACAGGGAGAGCTTAGGGTACAGGCGGTGCGTGTAAGAGGCCAGGAGAGAGCTTAGGGTAGGTAGGGTACAGGCCGGTGCTGTGTAAGGGTCCAGGAGAGAGCCTCTTAGGGAAGGTAGGGTACAGGCCGGTGCTGTGTAAGGGGCCAGGAGAGAGCCTCTTAGGGAAGGTAGGGTACAGGCGGTGCTGTGTAAGGGGCCAGGAGAGAGCCTCTTAGGGAAGGTAGAGGTACAGGCCGGTGCTGTGTAGGGAGCCAGGAGAGAGCTTAGGGCAGGTAGGGTACAGGCCGGTGCTGTGTAAGGGTCCAGAGAGAGCTTAGGGCAGGTAGGGTACAGGCGGTGCTGTGTAAGGGGCCGGGAGAGAGCTTAGGGCAGGTAGGGTACAGGCCGGTGCTGTGTAAGGGGTCAGGAGAGAGCTTAGGGCAGGTAGGGTACAGGCCGGTGCTGTGTAAGGGGCCAGGAGAGAGCTTAGGGCAGGTAGGGTACAGGCCGTGTAAGGGTCCAGGAGAGAGCTTAGGGCAGGTAGGGTACAGGCGGTGCTGTGAGGGTCCAGGAGAGAGCTTAGGGCAGGTAGGGTACAGGCCGGTGCTGTGTAAGGGGGTCAGGAGAGAGCTTAGGGCAGGTAGGGTACAGGTTCGGTGTAAGGGGCCAGGAGAGAGCTTAGGGCAGCTAGGGTACAGGCGGTGCTGTGTAAAGGGAGCCAGGAAAGCTTAGGGCAGGTAGGGTACAGGCGGTGCTGTGTAAGGGTCAGGAGAGAGCTTAGGGCAGGTAGGGTACAGGCCGGTGCTGTGTAAGGGGCCAGGAGAGAGCTTAGGGCAGGTAGGGTACAGGCCGGTGCTGTGTAAGGGGCCAGGAGAGGGCTTAGGCAGGTAGGGTACAGGCCGGGTGCTGTGTAAGGGGCCAGGAGAGAGCTTAGGGCAGGTAGGGTACAGGCGGTGCTGTATAAGGGGCCAGGAGAGCCTCTTAGGGAAGGTAGGGTACAGGCGGTGCTGTGTAGGGAGCCAGGAAGAGCTTAGGGTACAGGCCGGTGCTGTGTAAGAGGCCAGGAGAGAGCTTAGGGTAGGTAGGGTACAGGCCGGTGCTGTGTAAGGGTCCAGGAGAGAGCCTCTTAGGGAAGGTAGGGTACAGGCCGGTGCTGTGTAAGGGGCCAGGAGAGAGCCTCTTAGGGAAGGTAGGGTACAGGCCGGTGCTGTGTAAGGGGCCAGGAGAGAGCCTCTTAGGGAAGGTAGGGTACAGGCCGGTGCTGTGTAAGGGGCCAGGAGAGAGCTTAGGGCAGGTAGGGTACAGGCCGGTGCTGTGTAAGGGTCCGGAGAGAGCTTAGGGCAGGTAGGAGTACAGGCCGGTGCTGTGTAAGGGGCCAGGAGAGAGCTTAGGGCAGGTAGGGTACAGGCCGGTGCTGTGTGAGGGGCCAGGAGAGAGCTTAGGGGCTGGTAGGGTACAGGCCGGTGCTGTGTAAGGGGCCAGGAGAGAGCTTAGGCGCAGGTAGGGTACAGGCCGGTGCTGTGTAAGGGGCCAGGAGAGAGCTTAGGGCAGGTAGGGTACAGGCCGGTGCTGTGTAAGGGTCCAGGAGAGAGCTAGGGCAGGTAGGGTACAGGCGGTGCTGTGTAAAGGGGCCAGGAGAGAGCTTAGGGCGGTAGGTACAGGCCGGTGCTGTGTAAGAGGTCCAGAGAGAGCTTAGGAGGTAGGGTACAGGCCGGTGTAAGGGTTCAGGAGAGAGCTTAGGGCAGGTAGGGTACAGGCGGTGCTGTGTAAGGGGCCAGGAGAGAGGTTAGGGCAGGTAGGGTACAGGCAGTGCTGTGTAAGGGGCCAGGAGAGAGCTTAGGGCTGGTAGGGTACAGGCGGTGCTGTGTAAGGGGCCAGGAAGAGCTTAGGGCAGGTAGGGTACAGGCCGGTGCTGTGTAAGAGGCCAGGAGAGAGCTTAGGGCAGGTAGGGTACAGGCCGGTGTAAGGGTCCAGAGAGAGAGCTTAGGGCAGGTAGGGTACAGGCCGGGTGCTGTGTAAGGGTCCAGGAGAGAGCTTAGGGCAGGTAGGGTACAGGCCGGTGTAAGGGTCAGGAGAGAGCTTAGGGCAGGTAGGGTACAGGCGAGTGTAAGGGTCCAGGAGAGAGCTTAGGGCAGGTAGGGTACAAGCCGGTGCTGTGTAAGGGTCAGGAGAGGAGCTTAGGGCAGGTAGGGTACAGGCCGGTGCTGTTAGGGCAAAGAGAGAGCTTAGGGCAGGTAGGGTACAGGCGGTGTAAGGGTCCAGGAGAGCTTAGGGCAGGTAGGGTACAGGCCGGTGTAAGGGTCCAGGAGAGAGCTTAGGGCAGGTAGGGTACAGGCCGGTGTAAGGGTCCAGGAGAGAGCTTAGGGCAGGTAGGGTACAGGCCGGAGTGCTGTGTAAGGGTCCAGGAGAGAGCTTAGGGCAGGTAGGGTACAGGCCGGTGCTGTGTAAAGGGGCCAGGAGAGAGCTTAGGGCAGGTAGGGTACAGGCGGTGCTGTGTAAGGGTCCAGGAGAGAGCTTAGGGCAGGTAGGGTACAGGCCGGTGCTGTGGGGAGCCAGGAGAGAGCTTAGGGCAGGTAGGGTACAGGCCGGTGTGGGTCCAGGAGAGAGCTTAGGGCAGGTAGGGGTACAGGCCGGTGTAAGGGCCAGGAGAGAGCTTAGGGCAGGTAGGGTACAGGCGGTGTAAGGGGGCCAGGAGAGAGCTTAGGGCAGGTAGGGTACAGGCGGGTGCTGTGTAAGGGTCCAGGAGAGAGCTTAGGGCAGGTAGGGTACAGGCCGGTGCTGTGTAAGGGTCCAGGAGAGAGCTTAGGGCAGGTAGGGTACAGGCCGGTGTAAGGGTCCAGGAGAGAGCTTAGGGCAGCTAGGGTACAGGCCGGTGCTGTGTAAGGGGCCAGGAGGAGAGCTTAGGGCAGGTAGGGTACAGGCCGGTGCTGTGTAAGGGTCCAGGAGAGAGCTTAGGGCAGGTGGGTACAGGCAGTGCTGTGTAAGAGCCAGGAGAGCTTAGGGCAGGTAGGGTACAGGCGGTGTAAGGGGCCAGGAGAGAGCTTAGGGCAGCTAGGGTACAGGCCGGTGCTGTGTAAGGGGCCAGGAGAGAGCTTAGGGCAGGTAGGGTACAGGCCGGTGCTGTGTAAGGGTCAGGAGAGAGCTTAGGGCAGGTAGGGTACAGGCCGGTGCTGTGTAAGGGGCCAGGAGAGAGCTTAGGGCAGGTAGGGTACAGGCCGGTGTAAGGGTCCAGGAGAGGCTTAGGGCTGGTAGGGTACAGGCGGTGCTGTGTAAGGGTCAGGAGAGAGCTTAGGGCAGGTAGGGTACAGGCCGGTGCTGTGTAAGGGTCCAGGAGAGAGCTTAGGGCAGGTAGGGTACAGGCCGGTGCTGTGTAAAGGGCCAGGAGAGGTTAGGGCAGGTAGGGTACAGGCCGGTGCTGTGTAAGGGCCAGGAGAGAGCTTAGGGCTGGTAGGGTACAGGCCGGTGCTGTGTAAGGGTCCAGGAGAGAGCTTAGGGCAGGTAGGGTACAGGCCGGTGCTGTGTAAGGTCCAGGAGAGAGCTTAGGGCGCTGGTAGGGTACAGGCCGGTGCTGTGTCAGGGTCCAGGAGAGAGCTTAGGGCAGGTAGGGTACAGGCGGTGCTGTGTAAGGGGCCAGGAGAGAGCTTAGGGCAGGTAGGGTACAGGCCGGTGCTGTGTAAGGGGCCAGGAGAGAGCTTAGGGCTGGTAGGGTACAGGCCGGTGCTGTGTAAGGGGCCAGGAGAGAGCTTAGGGCAGGTAGGGTACAGGCCGGTGTAAGGGTCAGGAGAGAGCTTAGGGCAGGTAGGGTACAGGCCGGTGCTGTGTAAGGGGCCAGGAGAGAGCTTAGGGCAGGTAGGGTACAGGCCGGTGCTGTGTAAGGGGCCAGGAGAGAGCTTAGGGCAGGTAGGGTACAGGCCGGTGTAAGGTCCAGGAGAGAGCTTAGGGCAGGTAGGGTACAGGCCGGTGCTGTGTAAGGGGCCAGGAGAGAGCTTAGGGCAGGTAGGGTACAGGCCGGTGCTGTGTAAGGGGCCAGGAGAGAGCTTAGGGCAGGTAGGGTACAGGCCGGTGCTGTGTAAGGGGGCCAGGAGAGAGCTTAGGGCAGGTAGGGTACAGGCCGGTGCTGTGTAAGGGAGCCAGGAGAGAGCTTAGGGCAGGTAGGGTACAGGCAGTGCTGTATAAGGGCCAGGAGAGAGCTTAGGGCAGGTAGGTACAGGCCGGTGTAAGAGGCCAGGAAGAGCTTAGGGCAGGTAGGGTACAGGCCGGTGCTGTGTGGGAGACAGGAGAGAGCTTAGGGCAGGTAGGGTACAGGCGGTGTAAGGGTCCAGGAGAGAGCTTAGGGCAGGTAGGGTACAGGCAGGTGTGGGGCCAGGAGAGAGCTTAGGGCAGGTAGGGTACAGGCCGGTGTAAGGGAGCACAGGAGAGAGCTTAGGGCAGGTAGGGTACAGGCCGTGCTGTGTAAGGGGCCAGGAGAGAGCTTAGGGCAGGTAGGGTACAGGCCGGTGCTGTGTAGAGGTCCAGGAGAGAGCTTAGGGCAGGTAGGAGTACAGGCCGGTGCTGTGTAAGGGAGCCAGGAGAGAGCTTAGGGCAGGTAGGGTACAGGCCGGTGCTGTGTAAGAGGGCCAGGAGAGAGCTTAGGGCAGGTAGGGTACAGGCCGGTGCTGTGTAAAGGGCCAGGAGAGAGCTTAGGGCAGGTAGGGTACAGGCCGGTGTAAGGGTCAGGAGAGAGCTTAGGGGCAGGTAGGGTACAGGCCGGGTGCTGTGTAAGGGGTCCAGGAGAGAGCTTAGGGCAGGTAGGGTACAGGCGTGTAAGGGGCCAGGAGAGAGCTTAGGGCAGGTAGGGTACAGGCCGGTGCTGTGTAAGGGTCCAGGAGAGAGCTTAGGGTAGGTAGGGTACAGGCCGGTGCTGTGTAAGGGGCCAGGAGAGAGCTTAGGGCAGGTAGGGTACAGGCCGGTGCTGTGTAAGGGGCCAGGAGAGAGCTTAGGGCTGGTAGGTACAGGCCGGTGCTGTGTAAGGGGCAGGAGAGGCTTAGGGCAGGTAGGGTACAGGCCGGTGCTGTGTAAGGGGCCAGGAGAGAGCTTAGGGCAGGTAGGGTACAGGCCGGTGCTGTGTAAGAGCCAGGAGAGAGCTTAGGGCAGGTAGGGTACAGGCCAGTGCTGTGTAAGGGGCCAGGAGAGAGCTTAGGGCAGGTAGGGTACAGGCCAGTGCTGTGTAAGGGCCAGGAGAGAGCTTAGGGCAGGTAGGGTACAGGCGTGAGAGTGTAAGTAGGGTCCAGGAGAGAGCTTAGGGCAGGTAGGGTACAGGCCGGTGCTGTGTAAGGGGCCAGGAGAGAGCTTAGGGCAGGTAGAGTACAGGCCGGTGTAAGGGGTCAGGAGAGAGCTTAGGGCAGGTAGGGTACAGGCCGGTGCTGTGTAAGGGTCCAGGAGAGAGCTTAGGGCAGGTAGGGTACAGGCCGGTGCTATGTAAGGGTCCAGGAGAGAGCTTAGGGCAGGTAGGGTACAGGCCGGTGCTGTGTAAGGGGCCAGGAGAGAGCTTAGGGCAGGTAGGGTACAGGCGGTGTAAGGGGACCAGGAGAGAGGTTAGGGGCAGGTAGGGTACAGGCCGGTGCTGTGTAAGGGTCCAGGAGAGAGCTTAGGGCAGGTAGGGTACAGGCCGGTGCTGTGTAAGGGGCCAGGAGAGAGCTTAGGGCAGGTAGGGTACAGGCCGGTGCTGTGTAAGGGGCCAGGAGAGAGCTTAGGGCAGGTAGGGTACAGGCCGGTGTAAGGGTCAGGAGAGAGCTTAGGGCAGGTAGGGTACAGGCCGGTGCTGTGTAAGAGGGCCAGGAGAGAGCTTAGGGCAGGTAGGGGTACAGGCCGGTGTAAAGGCAGGAGAGAGCTTAGGGCAGGTAGGGTACAGGGCCGGTGCTGTGTAAGAGGCCAGGAGAGAGCTTAGGGCAGGTAGGGTACAGGCCGGTGCTGTGTAAGGAGCCAGGAGAGACTTAGGGCTGGTAGGGTACAGGCCGTGTAAGGGGCCAGAGAGAGCTTAGGGTAGGTAGGGTACAGGCCGGTGCTGTGTAAGGGCCAGGAGAGAGCTTAGGGCAGGTAGGGTACAGGCGGTGCTGTGTAAAGCCAGGAGAGCTTAGGGCTGGTAGGGTACAGGCGTGTAAAGGGGCCAGGAGAGACTTAGGGGTAGGTAGGGTACAGGCCGGTGCTGTGTAAAGCCAGGAGAGAGCTTAGGGCAGGTAGGGTACAGGCCGGTGCTGTGTAAGGGGCCAGGAGAGAGCTTAGGCAGGTAGGGTACAGGCCGGTGCTGTGTAAGGGGCCAGGAGAGAGCTTAGGGTAGGTAGGGTACAGGCCGGTGCTGTGTAAGGGGCCAGGAGAGAGCTTAGGGCAGGTAGGGTACAGGCCGTGTAAGGGTTCAGGAGAGAGCTTAGGGCAGGTAGGGTACAGGCCGGTGTAAGGGTCCAGGAGAGAGCTTAGGGCAGGTAGGGTACAGGCCGGTGTAAGGGTCCAGGAGAGAGCTTAGGGCAGGTAGGGTACAGGCCGGTGCTGTGTAAGGGGCCAGGAGAGAGCTTAGGGTAGGTAGGGTACAGGCCGGTGCTGTGTAAAGGGGCCAGGAGAGAGCTTAGGGCAGGTAGGGTACAGGCCGGTGTAAGGGTCCAGGAGAGAGCTTAGGGCAGGTAGGGTACAGGCCAGTGCTGTGTAAGGCCAGGGAGAGAGCTTAGGGCAGGTAGGGTACAGGCCGGTGTAAGGGGTCCAGGAGAGAGCTTAGGGCAGGTAGGGTACAGGCCGGTGCTGTGTAAGGGGCCAGGAGAGAGCTTAGGGTAGGTAGGGTACAGGCCGGTGTAAGGGGCCAGGAGAGAGCTTAGGGCAGGTAGGGTACAGGCCGGTGCTGATGGAGGACGATAACACCCAGCAACAGACAACAAAGAGCTGTTTGAAAGTTTAATGCTTAAAACCAGCAAATCTAATTGTTTGGGGACAGACTTGGTGGAGACAACCGAGCCCTGAAGGTGTTCCTTGGTAAAGATTGCCACTCCACCACCTTTGGAAGATCTGGCTTGCTGAAACAGGTTATAACCAGAAAGGCTAAGATCAGTGTTCAAAACACTCTTTCTGGATTAGAGCTGTGAACCCACACTTTCAATTGATACATTTTACGTAACCGCATCAACAAGTATCCAAGAACACATTTAGGACACATTATACTTTATTATTTTACAGAAACATGGTTGTCAGAGAAAGATGACGTTCCATAGCTAAGTGAATGTGAGAAGAGAAGAGCGAGAGGGATAAAGTTAAATCATCTGTTCTTTCCTCGGCCCCCAGAGTTTCATGCTCAGCAGAGCGGATTGTGGCATTACCTTCGATAAGGGGCGAAGACAGGGTTTTCTCATCAATAAATAGTCATATTGGAGACCTCAGAAGGATGGAGACCTCAGAAGGATGGAGACCTCAGAAGGATGGAGACCTCAGAAGGATGGAGACCTTGGGCTAAGACAGAACACCCTGTCAATATAAGGAACGTTTGTTTGGCGTGAGACACTTGGAAGTGACACTGTTTTTACAATTGAGTCTTAATCTCCCAACTGATTCAAAGCCCTATCAAAGCAGGGTCCATTCTTCAGTGGACCTAAGAAACCATACATTATTGCCTGTAACATATGCTAACATCAAACCTATATAATGTAAAACCCTTCCATTATCGCTTTTCCTAAAAGTCAAGATGACAACCTGGAAGAACGCAGGTTACGTTGAGGGAGATTTAGTATTCAGTCAATATATCTTGTAGGTTTGAAGTGTAAGTCTATGTAGTCACGTAAGACATGTGACATGTGGCCATGGTGATGGCCTGCTTGGGGTGGTTCTGTAAGATGGTAACAGGCTGTTATTGGTTCTGTTAGATGGTAACAGGGTGTTGTTGGTTCTGTTAGATGGTAACAGGGTGTTGTTGGTTCTGTTAGATGGTAACAGGGTGTTGTTGGTTCTGTTAGATGGTAACAGAGTGTTGTTGGTTCTGTTAGATGGTAACAGGGTGTTGTTGGTTCTGTTAGATGGTAACAGGGGGTTGTTGGTTCTGTTAGATGGTAACAGAGTGTTGTTGGTTCTGTTAGATGGTAACAGGGGGTTGTTGGTTCTGTTAGATGGTAACAGGCTGTTGTTGGTTCTGTTAGATGGTAACAGGGGGTTGTTGGTTCTGTTAGATGGTAACAGGCTGTTGTTGGTTCTGTTAGATGGTAACAGGCTGTTGTTTGTTCTGTTAGATGGTAACAGGCTGTTGTTGGTTCTGTTAGATGGTAACAGGCTGTTGTTGGTTCTGTTAGATGGTAACATGCTGTTGTTTGTTCTGTTAGATGGTAACAGGGTGTTGTTGGTTCTGTTAGATGGTAACAGGGTGTTGTTGGTTCTGTTAGATGGTAACAGCGGGTTGTTGGTTCTGTTAGATGGTAACAGGGTGTTGTTGGTTCTGTTAGATGGTAACAGGGGGTTGTTTGTTCTGTTAGATGGTAACAGGGGGTTGTTGGTTCTATTAGATGGTAACAGGGGGTTGTTGGTTCTGTTAGATGGTAACAGGGGGTTGTTGGTTCTATTAGATGGTAACAGGGGGTTGTTGGTTCTGTTAGATGGTAACAGGCTGTTGTTGGTTCTGTTAGATGGTAACATGCTGTTGTTGGTTCTGTTAGATGGTAACAGGGGGTTGTTGGTTCTGTTAGATGGTAACAGGCTGTTGTTGGTTCTGTTAGATGGTAACAGGCTGTTGTTGGTTCTGTTAGATGGTAACAGGGTGTTGTTGGTTCTGTTAGATGGTAACAGGGTGTTGTTGGTTCTGTTAGATGGTAACAGGGGGTTGTTGGTTCTGTTAGATGGTAACATGCTGTTGTTGGTTCTATTAGATGGTAACAGGGTGTTGTTGGTTCTGTTAGATGGTAACAGGGGGTTGTTGGTTCTGTTAGATGGTAACAGGGGGTTGTTGGTTCTGTTAGATGGTAACAGGCTGTTGTTGGTTCTGTTAGATGGTAACAGGGGGTTGTTGGTTCTGTTAGATGGTAACAGGGGGTTGTTGGTTCTGTTAGATGGTAACAGGGGGTTGTTTGTTCTGTTAGATGGTAACAGGCTGTTGTTGGTTCTGTTAGATGGTAACAGGGTGTTGTTGGTTCTGTTAGATGGTAACAGGCTGTTGTTGGTTCTGTTAGATGGTAACAGGGTGTTGTTGGTTCTGTTAGATGGTAACAGGCTGTTGTTGGTTCTGTTAGATGGTAACAGGGGGTTGTTGGTTCTGTTAGATGGTAACAGGCTGTTGTTGGTTCTGTTAGATGGTAACAGCGTGTTGTTGGTTCTGTTAGATGGTAACAGCGTGTTGTTGGTTCTGTTAGATGGTAACAGGGTGTTGTTGGTTCTGTTAGATGGTAACAGGGGGTTGTTGGTTCTGTTAGATGGTAACAGGGGGTTGTTGGTTCTGTTAGATGGTAACAGGCTGTTGTTGGTTCTGTTAGATGGTAACAGGATGTTGTTGGTTCTATTAGATGGTAACAGGGGGTTGTTGGTTCTGTTAGATGGTAACAGGCTGTTGTTGGTTCTGTTAGATGGTAACAGGGGGTTGTTGGTTCTGTTAGATGGTAACATGCTGTTGTTGGTTCTGTTAGATGGTAACAGGGGGTTGTTGGTTCTGTTAGATGGTAACAGGGTGTTGTTGGTTCTGTTAGATGGTAACATGCTGTTGTTGGTTCTGTTAGATGGTAACAGGGGGTTGTTGGTTCTGTTAGATGGTAACAGGCTGTTGTTGGTTCTGTTAGATGGTAACATGCTGTTGTTGGTTCTGTTAGATGGTAACAGGGGGTTGTTGGTTCTGTTAGATGGTAACATGCTGTTGTTGGTTCTGTTAGATGGTAACAGGGGGTTGTTGGTTCTGTTAGATGGTAACAGGCTGTTGTTGGTTCTGTTAGATGGTAACATGCTGTTGTTGGTTCTGTTAGATGGTAACAGGGGGTTGTTGGTTCTGTTAGATGGTAACAGGGGGTTGTTGGTTCTGTTAGATGGTAACATGCTGTTGTTGGTTCTGTTAGATGGTAACAGGCTGTTGTTGGTTCTGTTAGATGGTAACAGGGGGTTGTTGGTTCTATTAGATGGTAACAGGGTGTTGTTGGTTCTGTTAGATGGTAACAGGGGGTTATTGGTTCTGTTAGATGGTAACAGGGTGTTGTTGGTTCTGTTAGATGGTAACAGGGTGTTGTTGGTTCTGTTAGATGGTAACAGGGGGTTGTTGGTTCTGTTAGATGGTAACAGGGGGTTGTTGGTTCTGTTAGATGGTAACAGGGGGTTGTTGGTTCTGTTAGATGGTAACAGGCTGTTGTTGGTTCTGTTAGATGGTAACAGGCTGTTGTTGGTTCTGTTAGATGGTAACAGGGGGTTGTTGGTTCTGTTAGATGGTAACAGGCTGTTGTTGGTTCTGTTAGATGGTAACAGGCTGTTGTTGGTTCTGTTAGATGGTAACAGGGGTGTTGTTGGTTCTGTTAGATGGTAACAGGGGGGTTGTTGGTTCTGTTAGATGGTAACAGGGGGTTGTTGGTTCTGTTAGATGGTAACATGCTGTTGTTGGTTCTGTTAGATGGTAACAGGGGTTGTTGGTTCTGTTAGATGGTAACAGGGGGGTTGTTGGTTCTGTTAGATGGTAACAGGGTGTTGTTGGTTCTGTTAGATGGTAACAGGCTGTTGTTGGTTCTGTTAGATGGTAACAGGGGGTTGTTGGTTCTGTTAGATGGTAACAGGGTGTTGTTGGTTCTGTTAGATGGTAACAGGGGGTTGTTGGTTCTGTTAGATGGTAACATGCTGTTGTTGGTTCTGTTAGATGGTAACAGGGGGTTGTTGGTTCTGTTAGATGTTAACAGGGGGTTGTTGGTTCTGTTAGATGGTAACAGGGTGTTGTTGGTTCTATTAGATGGTAACAGGGTGTTGTTGGTTCTGTTAGATGGTAACAGGGTGTTGTTGGTTCTATTAGATGGTAACAGGCTGTTGTTGGTTCTGTTAGATGGTAACAGCGTGTTGTTGGTTCTATTAGATGGTAACAGGGTGTTGTTGGTTCTGTTAGATGGTAACAGGGTGTTGTTGGTTCTATTAGATGGTAACAGGCTGTTGTTGGTTCTGTTAGATGGTAACAGGGTGTTGTTGGTTCTGTTAGATGGTAACAGGCTGTTGTTGGTTCTGTTAGATGGTAACAGGGTGTTGTTGGTTCTGTTAGATGGTAACAGGGTGTTGTTGGTTCTGTTAGATGGTAACAGGCTGTTGTTGGTTCTGTTAGATGGTAACAGGGGGTTGTTGGTTCTGTTAGATGGTAACAGGGGGTTGTTGGTTCTGTTAGATGGTAACAGGGTGTTGTTGGTTCTGTTAGATGGTAACAGGGGGTTGTTGGTTCTGTTAGATGGTAACAGGGGGTTGTTGGTTCTGTTAGATGGTAACAGGGGGTTGTTGGTTCTGTTAGATGGTAACAGGGGGTTGTTGGTTCTGTTAGATGGTAACAGGGGTTGTTGGTTCTGTTAGATGGTAACAGGGGGTTGTTGGTTCTGTTAGATGGTAACAGGGGGTTGTTGGTTCTGTTAGATGGTAACAGGGTGTTGTTGGTTCTGTTAGATGGTAACAGGGGGTTGTTGGTTCTGTTAGATGGTAACATGCTGTTGTTGGTTCTGTTAGATGGTAACAGGCTGTTGTTGGTTCTGTTAGATGGTAACAGGCTGTTGTTGGTTCTGTTAGATGGTAACAGGCTGTTGTTGGTTCTATTAGATGGTAACAGGGGGTTGTTGGTTCTGTTAGATGGTAACAGGGGGTTGTTGGTTCTGTTAGATGGTAACAGGGGGTTGTTGGTTCTGTTAGATGGTAACAGGGTGTTGTTGGTTCTGTTAGATGGTAACAGGGTGTTGTTGGTTCTGTTAGATGGTAACAGGCTGTTGTTGGTTCTGTTAGATGGTAACAGGGGGTTGTTGGTTCTATTAGATGGTAACAGGGTGTTGTTGGTTCTGTTAGATGGTAACATGCTGTTGTTGGTTCTGTTAGATGGTAACAGGGGGTTGTTGGTTCTGTTAGATGGTAACAGGGGGTTGTTGGTTCTGTTAGATGGTAACAGGGTGTTGTTGGTTCTGTTAGATGGTAACAGGGGGTTGTCGGTTCTGTTAGATGGTAACAGGCTGTTGTTGGTTCTGTTAGATGGTAACAGCGTGTTGTTGGTTCTGTTAGATGGTAACAGGGGGTTGTTTGTTCTGTTAGATGGTAACAGGGGGTTGTTGGTTCTGTTAGATGGTAACAGGGGGTTGTTGGTTCTGTTAGATGGTAACAGGCTGTTGTTGGTTCTGTTAGATGGTAACAGGCTGTTGTTGGTTCTGTTAGATGGTAACATGCTGTTGTTGGTTCTATTAGATGGTAACAGGGGGTTGTTGGTTCTGTTAGATGGTAACAGGGGGTTGTTGGTTCTGTTAGATGGTAACAGGGGGTTGTTGGTTATGTTAGATGGTAACAGGGGGTTGTTGGTTCTGTTAGATGGTAACAGGGTGTTGTTGGTTCTGTTAGATGGTAACAGGCTGTTGTTGGTTCTGTTAGATGGTAACAGGGGGTTGTTGGTTCTATTAGATGGTAACAGGGTGTTGTTGGTTCTGTTAGATGGTAACATGCTGTTGTTGGTTCTGTTAGATGGTAACAGGGTGTTGTTGGTTCTGTTAGATGGTAACAGGGTGTTGTTGGTTCTGTTAGATGGTAACAGCGTGTTGTTGGTTCTGTTAGATGGTAACAGGCTGTTGTTGGTTCTGTTAGATGGTAACAGGGTGTTGTTGGTTCTGTTAGATGGTAACAGGGGGTTGTTGGTTCTGTTAGATGGTAACAGGGGGTTGTTTGTTCTGTTAGATGGTAACAGGCTGTTGTTGGTTCTATTAGATGGTAACAGGGGGTTGTTGGTTCTGTTAGATGGTAACAGGCTTTTGTTGGTTCTGTTAGATGGTAACAGGGTGTTGTTGGTTCTGTTAGATGGTAACAGGGGGTTGTTGGTTCTGTTAGATGGTAACAGGCTGTTGTCGGTTCTGTTAGATGGTAACAGGCTGTTGTTGGTTCTGTTAGATGGTAACAGGGTGTTGTTGGTTCTATTAGATGGTAACAGGGTGTTGTTGGTTCTGTTAGATGGTAACAGGGTGTTGTTGGTTCTATTAGATGGTAACAGGGTGTTGTTGGTTCTGTTAGATGGTAACAGGGGGTTGTTGGTTCTGTTAGATGGTAACATGCTGTTGTTGGTTCTGTTAGATGGTAACAGGGGGTTGTTGGTTCTATTAGATGGTAACAGGGTGTTGTTGGTTCTGTTAGATGGTAACAGGGGGTTGTTGGTTCTGTTAGATGGTAACAGGCTGTTGTTGGTTCTGTTAGATGGTAACAGGGTGTTGTTGGTTCTGTTAGATGGTAACAGGGGGTTGTTGGTTCTGTTAGATGGTAACAGGGTGTTGTTGGTTCTGTTAGATGGTAACAGGGGGTTGTTGGTTCTATTAGATGGTAACAGGGTGTTGTTGGTTCTGTTAGATGGTAACAGGGTGTTGTTGGTTCTGTTAGATGGTAACAGGCTGTTGGTTCTGTTAGATGGTAACAGGGGGTTGTTGGTTCTGTTAGATGGTAACATGCTGTTGTTGGTTCTGTAAGAGCACCATGGCAGCATGCTCTTGGAGATGGTTCCATGTCTCAGTCATGACTTTGTTTCTCTCCTCCACAGATTCAACCCTGAAACACAATCCAGACAAACACATACAGAACAATTATATACAATAGACTACTGTACAAAACACCCAATTACACAATACAGACAAACAGTCTAATATTAAGGAAGTCTCAAGGTATTGCTCGCCTGAGGTACAGTACCTCATGATAAGCTGTAGACCCACTATCTACCAAGAGAGTTTTCATCTATATTATTCGTATCCGTCTATTTACCACCACAAACCGATGCTGGCACTAAGACCGTACTCAATGAGCTGTATAAGGCCATAAGCAAACAAGAAAATGCTCATCCAGAAGCGGCACTCCTAGTGGCCGGGGACTATAATGCACGCACATTTAAATCTGTTTTACCTAATTTCTACCAGCATGTTAAATGTGCAACCAGAGGGAAAAAAAACTCTAGACCACCTTTACTCCACACACAGAGACGCATAGAAAGCTCTCCCTCGCCCTCCATTTGGCAAATCTGACCATAATTCTATCCTCCTGATTCCTGCTTACAGCAAAAACTAAAGCAGGAAGCACCAGTGGCTCACTCAATATGGAAGTGGTCAGATGAAGCAGATGCTACGCTACAGGACTGTTTTGCAGCACAGACTGGAATATGTTCCATGATTCATCCAATGGCATTGAGGAGTATACCAAATCAGTCACTGGCTTCATTAATAAGTGCATCAACGGCGTAGTCCCCACAGTGACCGTACGTACATATCCTAACCAGAAGCCATGGATTACAGGCAACATCCACACCAAGATAAAGGCTAGAGCTGCCGCTTTCAAGGAGCGGGACACTAATCCGGACACTTATAAGAAATCCCGCAATGCCCTCAGACGAACCATCAAACAGGCAAAGCGTCAATAAAGGACTAAGATTGAATCCTACTACACCGGCTCTGACGCTCGTCGGATGTGGCAGGGCTTGCAAACTATTACAGACTACAAAGGGAAACCCTGCCGCGAGCTGCCCAGTGACACGAGCCTACCAGACAAGCAAAATGCCTTCTATGCTCGCTTCGAGGCAAGCAACACTGAAGCATGCATGGGAGCACCAGCTGTTCCGGACGACTGTGTGATCACGCTCTCCGTAGCCGATGTGAGCAAGATGTTTAAACAGGTCAACATTCACAAGGCCGCGGGGCCAGGCGGATTACCAGGACGTGTACTCAGAGCATGCACGGACCAACTGGCAAGTGTCTTCACTGACATTTTCAACCTCTCCCTGACCGAGTCTGTAATACCTACATGTTTCAAGCAGACCACCATAGTCCCTGTGCCCAAGAAAGCGAAGGTAACCTGCCTAAATGACTACCGCCACGTAGCACTCACGTCGGTAGCCATGAAGTGCTTTGAAAGGCTGGTCATGGCTCACATCAACACCATCATCCCGGAAACCCTAGACCCACTCCAATTCGCATACCGCCCCAACAGATCCACAGATGACGCAATCTCAATCGCACTCCACACTGCCCTTTCCCACCTGGACAAAAGGAACATCTACGTGAGAATGCTGTTCATTGACTACAGGTTAGCGTTCAACACCATAGTGCCCTCCAAGCTCATCACTAATCTAAGCACCCTGGGACTAAACACCTCCCTCTGCAACTGGATCCTGGACTTCCTGACGGGCCGCCCCCAGGTGGTAAGGGTAGGCAACGACACATCTGCCACGCTGATCCTCAACACGGGGGCCCCTCAGGGGTGTGTGCTTAGTCCCCTCCTGTACTCCCTGTTCACCCACGACTGCGTGGCCAAGCATGACTCCAACACCATCATTAAGTTTGCTGACGTTCAACAGTGGTAGGCCTGATCACGACAACGATGAGACAGCCTATAGGGAGGAGGTCAGAGACCTGACAAGTAATTTTTACAACAATTGTTTACAGACAGATTATTTCACTTATAATTCACTGCATCACAATTCCAGTGGGTCAGAAGTTTACATACACTAAGTTGACTGTGCCTTTAAACAGCTTGGGAAATTCCAGAAAATGATGTCATGGCTTTAGAAGCTTCTGATAGGCTAATTTACATAATTTGAGTCAATTGGAGGTGTACCTGTGGATGTATTTCAAGGCCTACCTTCAAACTCAGTGCCTCTTTGCTTGACATCATGGGAAAATCAAAAGAAATCAGCCAAGACCTCAGAAAAAAATGTGTAGACCTCCACAAGTCTTGATCATCCTTGGGAACAATTTCCAAACGCCTGAAGGTACCAAGTTCATCTGTACAAACAATAGTACTTAAGTATAAACACCATGGGACCACGCAGCAGTCATACCGTTCAGAAAGGAGACGTGTTCTGTCTCCTAGAGATGAATGTACTTTGGTGCGAAAAGTGCAAATCAATCTCAGAACAACAGCAAAGGACATTGTGAAGATGCTGGAGGAAACAGGTACAAAAGTATCTATATCCACAGTAAAACAAGTCCTATATCGACATCACCTGAAAGGCTGCACAGCAAGGAAGAAGCCACTCCTCCAAAACCGCCATAAAAAAGCCAGACTACGGTTTGCAACTGTACATGGGGACAAAGATCGTACTTTTTGGAGAAATGTCCTCTGGTCTGATGAAACAAAAATAGAACTGTTTGGCCATAATGACCATCGTTATGTTTGGAGGAAAAAGGGGGACGCTTGCAAGCCGAAGAACACCATCCCAACCGTGAAGCACGGGGGTGGCAGCATCATGCTGTGGGGGTGCTTTGCTGCAGGAGGGACTGGTGCACTTCACAAAATAGATGGCATCATGAGGAAGGAAAATTATGTGGATATATTGAAGCAACATCTCAAGACATCAGTCAGGAAGTTAAAGCTTAGTCGCAAATGGGTCTTCCAAATGGACAATTACCCCAAGCATACTTCCAAAGTATTGGCAAAATGGCTTAAGGACAACAAAGTCAAGGTATTGGAATGGCCAATTGGAGTGATCCTAACTGACATAAGACAGGGCATTTTTACTAGGATTAAATGTCAGGAATTGTGAAAAACTGAGTTTAAATGTATTTGGCTAAGGTGTATGTAAACCTCCGACCAACTGTATATACTAGGCGGTGTCAGAGGAAGGCCCAGAAAATTGTCAAAGTCTCTAGTCACATAAGTCATAGACTGTTCTCTCTGCTACAGCACGGCAAGTGGTACCGGAGCGCCAAGTCTAGGTCCAGAAGTCTCCTTAACAGCTTCTAGCCCCAAGCCATAAGACTGCTGAACAATTAATAAAATGGCCACCTGGACTATTTACATTGACACCCCCCAGGACAAATATATACAATATAATACTGTAGAAAAGCCCCAGGACTATTACATAACAATACAACAGGCTACTGTAGAAAACCCCCAGGACTATTACATAACAATACAACAGGCTACTGTAGAAAACCCCCAGGACTATTACATACAACACAACAGGCTACTGTAGAAAAGCCCCAGGACTATTACATAACAATACAATAGACTACTGTAGAAAACCCCCAGGACTATTACATACAATACAATAGACTACTGTAGAAAAGCCCCAGGACTATTACATACAATACAATAGGCTACTGTAGAAAACCCCCAGGACTATTACATACAATACAATAGACTACTGTAGAAAAGCCCCAGGACTATTACATACAATACAATAGACTACTGTAGAAAACCCCCAGGACTATTACATACAATACAATAGACTACTGTAGAAAAGCCCCAGGACTATTACATACAATACAATAGACTACTGTAGAAAAGCCCCAGGACTATTACATACAATACACTACTGTAGAAAAGCCCCAGGACTATTACATACAATAGACTACTGTAGAAAAGCCCCAGGACTATTACATACAATACAATAGACTACTGTAGAAAACCCCCAGGACTATTACATACAATACAACAGGTTACTGTAGAAAACCCCCAGGACTATTACATACAATACAATAGACTACTGTAGAAAACCCCCAGGACTATTACATACAATACAACAGGTTACTGTAGAAAACCCCAGGACTATTACATACAATAGACTACTGTAGAAAAGCCCCAGGACTATTACATACAATACAATAGACTACTGTAGAAAAGCCCCAGGACTATTACATACAATACAATAGACTACTGTAGAAAACCCCCAGGACTATTACATACAATACAACAGGTTACTGTAGAAAACCCCCAGGACTATTACATACAATACAATAGACTACTGTAGAAAACCCCCAGGACTATTACATACAATACAACAGGTTACTGTAGAAAACCCCCAGGACTATTACATACAATACAATAGACTACTGTAGAAAAACCCCAGGACTATTACATACAATACAACAGGTTACTGTAGAAAACCCCCAGGACTATTACATACAATACAATAGACTACTGTAGAAAACCCCCAGGACTATTACATACAATACAATAGACTACTGTAGAAAACCCCCAGGACTATTACATACAATACAACAGGTTACTGTAGAAAACCCCAGGACTATTACATACAATACAATAGACTACTGTAGAAAACCCCCAGGACTATTACATACAATACAACAGGTTACTGTAGAAAACCCCCAGGACTATTACATACAATACAATAGACTACTGTAGAAAAGCCCCAGGACTATTACATACAATACAATAGACTACTGTAGAAAAGCCCCAGGACTATTACATACAATACAATAGACTACTGTGAAAACCCCAGGACTATTACATACAATACAACAGGTTACTGTAGAAAACCCCCAGGACTATTACATACAATACAATAGACTACTGTAGAAAAGCCCCAGGACTATTACATACAATACAATAGACTACTGTAGAAAACCCCCAGGACTATTACATACAACACAACAGACTACTGTAGAAAAGCCCCAGGACTATTACATACAATAGACTACTGTAGAAAAGCCCCAGGACTATTACATACAATACAATAGACTACTGTAGAAAAGCCCCAGGACTATTACATACAATAGACTACTGTAGAAAAGCCCCAGGACTATTACATACAATACAATAGACTACTGTAGAAAACCCCCAGGACTATTACATACAATACAATAGACTACTGTAGAAAACCCCCAGGACTATTACATACAATACAATAGACTACTGTAGAAAAGCCCCAGGACTATTACATACAATACAATAGACTACTGTAGAAAAGACCCAGGACTATTACATACAATAGACTACTGTAGAAAAGCCCCAGGACTATTACATACAATACAATAGACTACTGTAGAAAAGCCCCAGGACTATTACATACAATACAATAGACTACTGTAGAAAAGCCCCAGGACTATTACATACAATACAATAGACTACCGTAGAAAAGCCCCAGGACTATTACATACAATACAATAGACTACCGTAGAAAAGCCCCAGGACTATTACATACAATACAATAGACTACTGTAGAAAAGCCCCAGGACTATTACATACAATAGACTACTGTAGAAAAGCCCCAGGACTATTACATACAATACAATAGACTACTGTAGAAAACCCCCAGGACTATTACATACAATACAATAGACTACTGTAGAAAACCCCCAGGACTATTACATACAATACAATAGACTACTGTAGAAAAGCCCCAGGACTATTACATACAATACAATAGACTACTGTAGAAAAGCCCCAGGACTATTACATACAATAGACTACTGTAGAAAAGCCCCAGGACTATTACATACAACACAACAGGTTACTGTAGAAAACCCCCAGGACTATTACATACAATACAATAGACTACTGTAGAAAACCCCCAGGACTATTACATACAATACAATAGACTACTGTAGAAAAGCCCCAGGACTATTACATACAATACAATAGACTACTGTAGAAAAGCCCCAGGACTATTACATACAATAGACTACTGTAGAAAAGCCCCAGGACTATTACATACAACACAACAGGCTAAGGCCAACCGGCCGATACGTTTCCAAACCTCTCTTCAGGACCCCCAGCCATTCCACGTATTTGAACTATTCCAGAGCTAATACACCTGATTTAACTTGTCAACTAATCATCAAGCCGTTGACTAGGTGAATGAATCACTGAGCTAGTTCAGGTCTACAACAACATTGTGAAATGTCTGGGGGTCCCCGAGGAGAGGCTTGAAAAACACTGACCCAAGTCATACTGAGTTTCCGATTATTCCCCCAGGCACCTGCAACAAGCCCGTTGAGATGTGCCACTGCTTTTCCTATTTTCATGTTATAGCAGACCAATTCCATGCTGTATGACGTCCCTACCTGATGATGTCATAACTAGACCACTGACATACTGTATTTCACACTCTGATGATGTCATAACTAGACCACTGACATACTGTATTTCACACTCTGATGATGTCATAACTAGACCACTGACATACTGTATTTCACACTCTGATGATGTCATAACTAGACCACTGACATACTGTATTTCACACTCTGATGATGTCATAACTAGACCACTGACATACTGTATTTCACACTCTGATGATGTCATAACTAGACCACTGACATACTGTTGTTTCACACTCTGATGATGTCATCAACTCTGTTACAGCAACTAGTGTTTATTAGGAACAAACAATCAGAGATTCATTTTGACGTGTGTCTGGATGAGTCCAAACTGATCTGGAAAGCCAACAGAGTATTGTGATAATGGCTGATCTGGAAAGCCAACAGAGTATTGTGATAATGGCTGATCTGGAAAGCCAACAGAGTATTGTGATAATGGCTGATCTGGAAAGCCAACAGAGTATTGTGATAATGGCTGATCTGGAAAGCCAACAGAGTATTGTGATAATGGCTGATCTGGAAAGCCAACAGAGTATTGTGATAATGGCTGATCTGGAAAGCCAACAGAGTATTGTGATAATGGCTGATCTGGAAAGCCAACAGAGTATTGTGATAATGGCTGATCTGGAAAGCCAACAGAGTATTGTGATAATGGCGTTTAGCTGTAGGTACAGTAACAGCAGTCAGACTGACAGTTCTTCCTGCATCTAGAAAGGCTAAATAAATCTGTTCTTGGACTGAGCTGAGTAAAGCCTGTAAACAAACCTTTGTTGGAAATAGAGGTTGCATGTTTCCTCCAAGTTAGAGGCGCCTGTCCCTGATTGGCCCTGGTGTGATGATGCTCTGACGACATCTCCGGTCTGTATGGCTTTCGACGACAGCAGTCTTGGAAACGGAACACAAAGAGTCGATTCCCTCCGTCCTCCCGCTCCTCCCCACCGTCAGGACCGGGACACTGATCACCTGTGGGAGAAGGAACGGCTTAATATCACATCAGTTAAACAGTTGGAGCCTGAAAAGGAACAGCTTAATATCACATCAGTGTCACGATCGTTGAGAGACGGGTCGGACCAAGGTGCAGCGTGAAAAGCGTACATGTTTATTCACCCAATAAACATACAAACCAAAACAAGAAACAAAGTAACGTGAAGTCCTCATGCTATACACATACACGCCTACACGGAACAAGATCCCACAACACACAGTAGGCAATGGGCTACCTAAGTATGATCCCCAATCAGAGACAACGAGCGACAGCTGCCTCTGATTGGGAATCACACCCGGCCAGACATAGACATAGAGGAACTAGAACCTAAACATAGAATATATAACATAGATATCCAAACCCTGACTCAACAAACAAGAGTTCTACAGGTCAGGGCGAGACAATCAGTTAAACAGTTGGAGCCTGAAAAGGAACGATATAATATCACATCAGTTAAACAGTTGGAGCCTGAAAAGGAACAGCTTAATATCACATCAGTTAAACAGTTGGAGCCTGAAAAGGAACAGCTTAATATCACATCAGTTAAACAGTTGGAGCCCGAAAAGGAACAGCTTAATATCACATCAGTTAAACAGTTGGAGCCTGAAAAGGAACAGCTTAATATCACATCAGTTAAACAGTTGGAGCCTGAAAAGGAACAGCTTAATATCACATCAGTTAAACAGTTGGAGCCTGAAAAGGAACAGCTTAATATCACATCAGTTAAACAGTTGGAGCCTGAAAAGGAACGATATAATATCACATCAGTTAAACAGTTGGAGCCTGAAAAGGAACAGCTTAATATCACATCAGTTAAACAGTTGGAGCCTGAAAAGGAACAGCTTAATATCACATCAGTTAAACAGTTGGAGCCTGAAAAGGAACAGCTTAATATCACATCAGTTAAACAGTTGGAGCCTGAAAAGGAACAGCTTAATATCACATCAGTTAAACAGTTGGAGCCTGAAAAAGGAAACAGCTTAATATCACATCAGTTAAACAGTTGGAGCCTGAAAAGGAACGATATAATATCACATCAGTTAAACAGTTGGAGCCTGAAAAGGAACGATATAATATCACATCAGTTAAACAGTTGGAGCCTGAAAAGGAACAGCTTAATATCACATCAGTTAAACAGTTGGAGCCTGAAAAGGAACAGCTTAATATCACATCAGTTAAACAGTTGGAGCCTGAAAAGGAACGATATAATATCACATCAGTTAAACAGTTGGAGCCTGAAAAGGAACGATATAATATCACATCAGTTAAACAGTTGGAGCCTGAAAAGGAACAGCTTAATATCACATCAGTTAAACAGTTGGAGCCTGAAAAGGAACAGCTTAATATCACATCAGTTAAACAGTTGGAGCCTGAAAAGGAACGATATAATATCACATCAGTTAAACAGTTGGAGTTTGAAAAGGAACAGCTTAATATCACATCAGTTAAACAGTTGGAGCCTGAAAAGGAACAGCTTAATATCACATCAGTTAAACAGTTGGAGCCTGAAAAGGAACGATATAATATCACATCAGTTAAACAGTTGGAGCGATTAGATGGCATTAGAAGGTAGTTGGAGCACTCCTAGTAGCTGTCATTACAAGGTTAGTTGGAGCACTCCTAGTAGCTGTCATTACAAGGTTAGTTGGAGCACTCCTAGTAGCTGTCATTACAAGGTTAGTTGGAGCACTCTATGTAGCTGTCATTACAAGGTTAGTTGGAGCACTCCTGGTAGCTGTCATTACTGGGTTAGTTGGAGCACTCCCTAGAAGCTGTCATTACAAGGTTAGTTGGAGCACTCCTAGTAGCTGTCATTACAAGGTTAGTTGGAGCACTCCTAGTAGCTGTCATTACAAGGTTAGTTGGAGCACTCCTAGTAGCTGTCATTACAAGGTTAGTTGGAGCACTCCTAGTAGCTGTCATTACAAGGTTAGTTGGAGCACTCCTGGTAGCTGTCATTACAGGGTTAGTTGGAGCACTCCTAGTAGCTGTCATTACAAGGTTAGTTGGAGCACTCCTAGTAGCTGCCATTACAAGGTTAGTTGGAGCACTCCTAGTAGCTGTCATTACAGGGTTAGTTGGAGCACTCCTAGTAGCTGTCATTACAAGGTTAGTTGGAGCACTCCTAGTAGCTGTCATTACAAGGTTAGTTGGAGCACTCCTAGTAGCTGTCATTACAGGGTTAGTTGGAGCACTCCTAGTAGCTGTCATTACAGGGTTAGTTGGAGCACTCCTGGTAGCTGTCATTACAAGGTTAGTTGGAGCACTCCTAGTAGCTGTCATTATGTTAGTTGGAGCACTCCTAGTAGCTGTCATTACAAGGTTAGTTGGAGCACTCCTAGTAGCTGTCATTACAAGGTTAGTTGGAGCACTCCTAGTAGCTGTCATTATGTTAGTTGGAGCACTCCTAGTAGCTGTCATTACAAGGTTAGTTGGAGCACTCCTAGTAGCTTTCATTACAAGGTTAGTTGGAGCACTCCTAGTAGCGTCATTACAAGGTTAGTTGGAGCACTCCCTAGTAGCTGTCATTACAAGGTTAGTTCGGAGCACTCTAGTAGCTGTCATTACAAGAGGTTAGTTGGAGCACTCCTAGTAGCTGTCATTATGTTAGTTGGAACACTCCTAGTAGCTGTCATTACAAGGTTAGTTGGAGCACTCCTAGTAGCTGTCATTATGTTAGTTGGAGCACTCCTAGTAGCTGTCATTACAAGGTTAGTTGGAGCACTCCTAGTAGCTGTCATTACAAGGTTAGTTGGAGCACTCCTAGTAGCTGTCATTACAAGGTTAGTTGGAGCACTCCTAGTAGCTGTCATTACAAGGTTAGTTGGAGCACTCCTGGTAGCTGTCATTAGAAGGTTAGTTGGAGCACTCCTAGTAGCTGTCATTATGTTAGTTGGAGCACTCCTAGTAGCTGTCATTATGTTAGTTGGAGCACTCCTGGTAGCTGTCATTATGTTAGTTGGAGCACTCATAGTAGCTGTCATTACAAGGTTAGTTGGAACACTCCTGGTAGCTGTCATTACAGGGTTAGTTGGAGCACTCCTGGTAGCTGTCATTACAGGGTTAGTTGGAACACTCCTAGTAGATGTCATTACAGGGTTAGTTGGAGCACTCCTAGTAGCTGTCATTACAAGGTTAGTTGGAGCACTCCTAGTAGCTGTCATTACAAGGTTAGTTGGAGCACTCCTAGTAGCTGTCATTACAAGGTTACTTGGAGCACTCCTAGTAGATGTCATTATGTTAGTTGGAACACTCCTAGTAGATGTCATTACAGGGTTAGTTGGAACACTCCTAGTAGCTGTCATTATGTTAGTTGGAGCACTCCTAGTAGCTGTCATTACAAGGTTACTTGGAGCACTCCTAGTAGATGTCATTACAGGGTTAGTTGGAGCACTCCTAGTAGCTGCCATTACAAGGTTAGTTGGAGCACTCCTAGTAGCTGTCATTACAAGGTTAGTTGGAGCACTCCTAGTAGCTGTCATTACAAGGTTAGTTGGAGCACTCCTAGTAGCTGTCATTACAAGGTTACTTGGAGCACTCCTAGTAGATGTCATTACAAGGTTACTTGGAGCACTCCTAGTAGCTGTCATTACAGGGTTAGTTGGAGCACTCCTAGTAGCTGTCATTACAAGGTTAGTTGGAGCACTCATTGTAGCTGTCATTACAAGGTTAGTTGGAGCACTCCTAGTAGCTGTCATTACAAGGTTAGTTGGAGCACTCCTAGTAGATGTCATTAGAAGGTTAGTTGGAGCACTCCTGGTAGCTGTCATTACAAGGTTAGTTGGAGCACTCCTAGTAGCTGTCATTACAAAGAGTATTGGAGCACTCCTGGTAGCTGTCATTACAGGGTTAGTTGGAGCACTCCTAGTAGCTGTCATTACAGGGTTAGTTGGAGCACTCCTAGTAGCTGTCATTACAAGGTTAGTTGGAGCACTCATAGTAGCTGTCATTACAAGGTTAGTTGGAGCACTCCTAGTAGCTGTCATTACAAGGTTAGTTGGAGCACTCCTGGTAGCTGTCATTACAGGGTTAGTTGGAGCACTCCTAGTAGATGTCATTAGAAGGTTAGTTGGACGCAATAACCTGGAACAGACTAAAGTGGGAAGGTCTACAGTCATGGAATAAAGATGAAAACCAGTCACCTGTATTTCACAGGACAGGCTTCAGAACCATCAAATACAATCTGTTGATGCCATAAAACCTAGGTGGAAAATATCCAGGTTAAGACAACGTGATCACTAATGTAGGACCAGCACCACTACTATCTACCAGAGCCACTACTATCTACCAGAGCCACTACTATCTACCAAAGCCATTACTATCTACCAGAGCCACTACTATCTACCAGAGCCACTACTATCTACCAGAGCCATTACTATCTACCAGAGCCACTACTATCTACCAGAGCCACTACTATCTCACCAGAGCCACTACTATCTACCAGAGCCACTACTATCTGCCAGAGCCACTACTATCTACCAGAGCCACTACTATCTGCCAGAGCCATTGCTATCTACCAGAGCCATTACTATCTGCCAGAGCCATTACTATCTACCAGAGCCACTACTATCTACCAGCAGCCACTACTATCTACCAGAGCCACTACTATCTACCAGAGCCATTACTATCTACCAGAGCCACTACTATCTGCAGAGCCACTGCTATCTACCAGAGCCATTACTATCTACCAGAGCCACTACTATCTGCCAGAGCCACTACTATCTGCCAGAGCCACTACTATCTACCAGATGCCACTACTATCTACCAGAGCCACTACTATCTACCAGAGCCACTACTATCTACCAGAGCTCACTACTATCTACCAGAGCCACTACTATCTGCCAGAGCTCATTACTATCTACTATCTGCCAGACCATTACTATCTGCCAGAGCCATTACTATCTACCAGGAGCCACTACTATCTGCCAGAGCCATTACTATCTACCAGAGCCACTACTATCTACCAGGCCACTACTATCTGCCAGACCACTACTATCTGCCAGAGCCACTACTATCTACCAGAGCCATTACTATCTGCCAGAGCCATTACTATCTACCAGAGCCACTGCTATCTACCAGACCACTACTATCTACCAGAGCCACTACTATCTACCAGAGCCACTACTATCTACCAGAGCCATTACTATCTGCCAGGAGCCACTGCTATCTACCAGAGCCACTGCTATCTGCCAGAGCCATTACTATCTGCCAGAGCCACTACTATCTGCCACTACTATCTGCCAGAATCACTACTATCTCCCAGAGCTACTACTGTCTGCCAGAGCCACTACTATCTACCAGAGCCATTACTATCTACCAGAGCCACTACTATCTGCCAGGCCACTACTATCTACCAGGAGCCACTACTATCTGCCACTACTATCTACCAGAGCCGCTACTATCTGCCAGAGCCACTACTATCTGCAGAGCCACTACTATCTACCAGAGCCACTACTATCTACCAGAGCCACTGCTATCTACCAGAGCCACTCTATCTACTATCTACCAGAGCCACTACTATCTGCCAGGCCACTACTATCTCCAGAGCCACTACTATCTACCAGAGCCATTACTATCTGCCAGAGCCACTACTATCTGCCAGAGCCACTACTATCTACCAGAGCCATTACTATCTACCAGAGCCATTACTATCTGCCAGAGCCATTACTATCTGCCAGAGCCACTACTATCTACCAGAGCCACTACTATCTGCCAGAGCCACTACTATCTGCCAGATCGTTACTATCTACCAGAGAGTTACTATCTGCCAGAGCCACTACTATCTGCCAGAGCCGTTACTATCTACCAGAGCCACTACTATCTACCAGAGCCATCTACTATCTACCAGAGCCACTGCTATCTACCAGAGCCACTACTATCTACCAGAGCCATTACTATCTGCCAGAGCCATTACTATCTGCCAGAGCCATTACTATCTACCAGAGCCACTACTATCTGCCAGATGCTACTATCTACCAGAGCCATTACTATCTACCAGAGGCCATTACTATCTACCAGAGCCACTACTATCTACCAGAGCCACTACTATCTGCCAGAGCCACTACTATCTACCAGAGCCACTACTATCTACCAGAGCCATTACTATCTGCCAGAGCCACTACTATCTACCAGAGCCACTACTATCTACCAGAGTCACTACTATCTACCAGAGCCACTACTATCTGCCAGAGCCACTACTATCTGCCAGGAGCCACTACTATCTGCCAGTCTGCTATCTGCCAGAGCCACTACTATCTGCCAGGAGCCATTACTATCTGCCGGAACTTACTGTCTGCCAGGAGCCACTGCTATCTGCCAGAGCACTGCTATCTGCCAGAGCCATTACTATCTGCCAGAGCCGTTACTATCTGCCAGAGCCACTACTATCTACCAGAGCCACTGCTATCTGCCAGAGCCACTACTATCTACCAGAGCCACTGTGATCACTATCTACCAGGGCCACTACACTATCTGCCAGAGCCACTACTATCTACCAGAGCCATTACTATCTACCAGAGCCACTGCTATCTGCCAGAGCCATTACTATCTGCCGATACTACTATCTGCCAGAGCCATACATCTACTACCATCTGCCAGAGCCACTACTGTCTGCCAGAGCCACTACTATCTACCAGGAGCCACTACTATCTACCAGGAGCCACTGCTATCTACCAGAGCCACTACTATCTGCCAGAGCCACTACTATCTACCGGACCACTACTATCTGCAGACGCTACTTATCTACCAGAGCCACTACTATCTGCCAGAGCCACTACTATCTGCCAGAGCCATTACTATCTGCCAGGAGCCACTGCTATCTGCCAGAGCCACTACTATCTGCTATCTACCAGAGCCATTACTATCTACCGACCATTACTATCTACCAGAGCCATTACTATCTCCGACCATGCTGCTATCTACCAGAGCCACTACTATCTGCCAGAGCCACTACTATCTACCAGAGCCACTGCTATCTACCAGAGCCATTACTATCTACCAGAGCCATTGCTATCTACCAGAGCCACTACTATCTACCAGAGCCACTACTATCTGCCAGGCCACTACTATCTGCCAGAGCCACTACTATCTACCAGAGCCACTACTATCTACCAGAGCCGCTACTATCTACCAGAGCCATACTATCTACCATTACTATCTGCCAGAGCCATTACTATCTGCCCATTACTATCTGCCAGAGCCACTACTATCTACCAGAGCCACTACTATCTGGCCATTACTATCTACCAGAGCCATTGCTATCTGCCACTACTATCTACCAGAGCCATTACTATCTACCAGATCTACTATCTGCCAGAGCCACTACTATCTGCCAGGTTACTAGCTACCAGGAGCCATTGCTATCTACCAGAGCCACTACTATCTACCAGAGCCATTACTATCTACCAGAGCCATTACTATCTACCAGAGCCATTACTATCTACCAGAGCCATTACTATCTACCATTACTATCTACCAGAGCCATTACTATCTACCATTACTATCTACCAGAGCCATTACTATCTACCATTACTATCTACCAGAGCCATTACTATCTACCATTACTATCTACCAGAGCCACTACTATCTACCAGAGCCATTACTATCTACCAGAGCCATTACTATCTACCAGAGCCACTACTATCTACCAGAGCCACTACTATCTACCAGAGCCATTACTATCTACCGGTCATTGCTATCTGCCAGCCACTACTATCTACCAGAGCCACTACTATCTGCCAGCTGCTGTCTGCCAGAGCCACTACTATCTGCCAGAGCCACTACTATCTGCCAGACTACTGCTATCTGCCAGGCCGCACTGTCTGCCAGAGCCACTGCTATCTGCCAGACTGCTACTATCTGCCAGAGCCATCTACTATCTGCACGAGCCACTGCTATCTGCCAGAGCCACTGCTATCTGCCAGAGCCACTGCTATCTGCCAGAGCCACTACTATCTGCCAGAGCCATTGCTATCTGCCAGACCGCTACTATCTACCAGACCATTGCTATCTGCCAGAGCCACTACTATCTACCAGAGCCATTACTATCTGCCAGAGCCATTACTATCTGCCAGAAACACTACTATCTGCCAGAGTCACTACTATCTGCCAGAGCCACTACTATCTACCAGAGCCATTACTATCTACCAGGAGCCACTACTATCTACCAGAGCCGTTACTATCTGCCAGATATTACGTCTGCCAGTGTACTATCTACCTGAGCCACTGCTATCTACCAGAGCCACTACTATCTGCCAGAGCCGCTACTATCTACCAGAGCCATTGCTATCTGCCAGAGCCACTACTATCTACCGGAGCCACTACTATCTACCAGGGCCATTGCTATCTGCCAGAGCCACTACTGTCTGCCAGAGCCACTACTATCTGCCAGAGCCACTACTATCTGCCAGAGCCACTGCTATCTGCCAGAGCCACTACTATCTGCCAGGAGCACTACTATCTGCAACTACTGTCTGCCAGAGCCACTGCTATCTGCCAGAAGCATTACTATCTGCCTTACTATCTGCCAGGAGCCGACTACTATCTGCCAGAGCCACTGCTATCTGCCAGAGCCACTACTATCTGCCAGGAGCCACTACTATCTGCCAGAGCTTGCTATCTACCAGGAGCCACTACTATCTACCAGAGCCACTACTATCTGCCAGAGCCACTACTATCTGCCAGAGCCCACTACTATCTACCAGAGCCACTACTATCTGCCAGGGACTACTACTATCTACCAGAGCCACTGCTATCTACCAGACGCCACTACTATCTGCCAGAGCCACTACTATCTACCAGAGCCACTACTATCTACCAAAGCCACTACTATCTACCAGAGCCACTACTATCTGCCAGAGCCACTACTATCTGCCAGGCCACTACTATCTGCCAGAGCCACTACTATCTCTTCCAGGCCACTGCTATCTGCAGAGCCACTACTATCTGCCAGAGCCACTACTATCTGCCAGAGCCACTACTATCTACCAGATCACTACTATCTACCAGAGCCATTACTATCTACCGTTACTATCTACCAGAGCCACACTATCTGACCATACTGTCTACCAGAGCCACTACTATCTACCAGAGCCACTACTATCTACCAGAGCCACTACTATCTACCAGAGCCATTACTATCTACCAGAGCCACTACTATCTACCAGAGCCACTACTATCTACCAGAGCCACTACTATCTACCAGAGCCACTACTATCTACTATCTACCAGAGCCACTACTATCTACCAGAGCCACTACTATCTACCAGAGCCATTACTATCTACCAGAGCCACTACTATCTACCAGAGCCACTACTATCTACTATCTACCAGAGCCATTACTATCTACCATTACTATCTACCAGAGCCATTACTATCTACCAGAGCCACTACTATCTACCAGAGCCACTACTATCTACCAGAGCCACTACTATCTACCAGAGCCACTACTATCTACCAGAGCCACTA
>NW_025537380.1:0-35417 GCF_020615455.1 Coregonus clupeaformis
CTCTTCCTCCTCCAGACCTCTTTCTGTTCCTCTCTTCTCCTCCACTCCTCAGACCTCATTAGTTACCTTCTCCTTCATATAACTACATACCAACATTTCTTTAACTCTGTACCTACATGCCAACTGTTATACCAGCTACACAACCCATACCAACTACACTTAACTACATACCAACTACATAACTACATAACAACTGTTATACCAACTACATAACTACATACCAACTATTATACCAGCTACATAACTACATATCAACTGTTATACCAACTACGCAACTACATACCAACTGTTATACCAACTAAATAACTACATACCAACTGTTATACCAACTACATAACTACATACCAACTACATAACTACATACCAGCTGTTATACCAACTCGTGATTGCATACCAACTGTTATACCAACTACATAACTACATACCAGCTACAGCAACTACATTACCAGCTGTTATACAAACTACATAGCTGCAGATCCAACTGTTATAGCAACTACATAAGCTACATACCAACTAACTACATACCAGCTGTTACGACCCACTACATACCAGCTGTTACACCAACTACATGACTTCTGTACCAGCTGAATATACCAGCCACAAGAGCACCTACCAACTACATAACTACATATAACTATTACATAACTATATACCAATATTTATTACCAGAGTACATAAAACTACATAAGAACTACGCGCTTTACATACCAGCTGTTATACAAATTACATTACTACATACCAACTGTTATACCAACTACATAACTACATACAAGCTGTTATACCAGCTACACCAGCTACATACCAACTGTTATACAAACTGTTATACCAATACATAACTACATACCAACTGTCATACCAACTACATAACTAACATTAACTACATACCAACTGTAAAATAACTACATAACTACATACAACTGTTATACCAACTACGTAATTGCATACCAACTGTTATACCAACCGTAACTACATACCAACTACATAACTATATACCAACTGTTAAACCAACTACAATGCAACTGTTATACCAACTACATAACTACATACCAACTGTTATACCAACTATAACTACCTACCAACTACGCAACTGTACCAGCTCTTATACCAACTACATAACTCCATACCAACTGTTATACCAACTACATAACTTCATACCAACTGTTATGCCAACTACATAACTACATACCAACTGTTATACCAACTACATACCAACTCTTATGCCAACTGTTATACCAGCTACATACCAACTGTTTTGCCAACTGTTATAACAGCTGCATTAACTACACATACCAACTACATAACTACATACCAGCTGTTTTTACCTTCTGTACCTACAAACCAGCTATTATACCAGCTATAACTACATTACCAACTCATAACTACATACCAACTACAAAACTACATAACAACTATTTATACCAAATACACAACTACATACCAACTATTATGCAATACGTAACTACATATCAACTTTTTATACCAACTACATAACTGTTTATACCAACTGTTATACCAACTAAAATAACTACATACCATCTGTTATACCAACTACATAACTACATACCAACTACATAACTACATATAGCTGTTATACAACTACGCAACTACATACTAAACACATTAACTACATACCAACTACCGCTACATACAACTACATAACTGCATACCAAGAGTGTTATTACCAACTATATAACTACATAACAACTGTTATACCAACTACATAACTACATACCAAATACATAACTACATACCAACTGTTATACCAACTACATAACTACATACCAACTACATAACTACATACCAACTGTTATACCAACTACAGGACTACAAAACTACATACTAACTACATAATTACATACCAACTACATAACTACATAATTACATACCAACTGTTATACCAACTACATAACTACATACCAACTGTTATACAACTACATAACTACATACCAGCTGTTATACCAATTTACATAGAAACTGTTATGTAACTGTTATACCAACTACATAACCAATACCAACTATAACTACATACCAACTACATACCAACTGTTATACCCAACCACATAACTACATACTAACTGTTATACCAACTACATAACTACAGACCAAATACATAACTACATACCAACTACATAACTATATATACCTACGCATAACTACATGCCAACTGTTATACCAACAACCCATAACTACATAATTAACATACTAACTGCATATTTCATGCCAACTACATAACTACCTACTGAGCTACCCGCAACTACATACCAGCTACGTAGCTACATAGCAGCTGTTATACCAGCTACATAACTACATACTAAATTAGCAAAACTACATATAATACAATTACATGCCAACACATAACTACATGCCAACTACGCAACTATGCACCAGGTGTTGGACCAACTACATAACTACATACCAACTGTTATACCAAGTACATAACTACATACCAACTACATAACTACATACCAACTGTTATACAAACTACATAACTACACATACCAACTGTTATACAACTACATAACTACATACCAACTGTTATACCAACTACATAACCCTACATACCAACTGTCTCACACCAGCTACATAACTACATACCAACTGTTATACCAACTACATCACTACATATCAACTACATAACTACAATACCAACTGTTATACCAAGTACATAACTACATACAAACTACATAACTATACCAACTGTTATACAAACTACATTACTACATACCAACTGTTATACCAACTACATAACTACATACCAACTGTTATACCAACTACATAACTACATACCAACTGTTATTACAAGCTGTTATACCAACTACATAACTACATACCAGCTGTCATACCAACTACATAACTACATAACTACATACCAATATAAACCAACTACATAACTACATACCAACTGTTATACCATCTACGTGAGTGCATACCAGCTGTTATGCCAACTACATAACTACATACCAACTACATAACTACATACCAACTGTTATACAAACTACATAACTGCATTCAGCTGTTATGCCAACTACGTAACTACATACCAACTACACAACTACGTACCAACAATTAAACCAACTACATACCAACAGTTATACCAACTACATACATACCAGCTGTTATATAACTATATAACTACCCTACCAACTACATAACTACATACCAACTGTTATACCAACTACATAACTACATACCAACTGTTATACCAACTACATAACTACATACCAACTGTTATACCAACTACATAACTACATACAATATTATACCAACTACATAATACATTGCCAACTGTTACACCAACTTCATACCAACTGTTATACCAACTGTTATACCAACTATATGCCAACTGTTATACCAACTGTTATACCAACTACATAACTACATACCAACTACATAACTACATACCAACTGTTTCAACTACATACCTACACATACCAACTGTTATACCAGCTACACAACTACATACCAACTACATAACTACATACCAACTACGCAACACCATAACGCTGTTATACCAACTTCATAAGTACATACCAACTATTATACCAGCTACATAACTACATATCATATGTTACCAACTCTATAACTACATACCAACTGTTATACCAACTACTGTAACTACATACCAACTTCATAACTACATACCAACTGTTATACCAACTCGTGATTGCATACCAACTGTTATACCAGCTACGTAACTACATACCAACTTCCATAACTACAACTGTTATACAAACTACATAACTGCAATCCAACTGTTATACCAACTACATAACTACATATAACTACATAACTACATACCAACTGTCAAATAACTACATACCAACTGTTACACCAACTACATAACTACATACCAGCTGTTATACCAACCACATAACTACCTACCAACTACATAACTACATACCAGCTACGCAAACTACCTTACCAACTGTTATACCAGAGTACATAACTACATACAAACTACATAACTACATACCAGCTGTTATGCAAAAATACATTTACTACATACCAGCTGTTATACCAACTACATAACTACATACAAACTGTTATACCAGCTACATAACTACATATAACTATTATACAAACTGTTATAACAACTACATAACTACATACACCAAGCTGTCATACCAACTACATAACATACATAACTACATACCAACTGTAAAAACCCAACTACATAACTACATAATATGTTATACCAACTACACAATTGCATACCAACTGTTATACCAACTACATTACTACATACCTTTACACGCAACTACATACCAACTGTTATACAAAATACATAACTGCATTCAACTGTTATACCAACTTATAACTACATACCAAATACATAACTATGTACAGCTGTTAAACCAGACTACATACCAACTGTTATACCAACTACGTAACTACGTACCAGCTGTTATGCCAACTACATAACTACCTACCAGCTACAACTACACTTGCAACTGTTATACCAGCTACATAACTCCATACCAACTGTTATACCAATACGCAACTACATACCAACTGTTATACCAATACATAACTACATATACCAACTATACCAGCTACATAACAGCTGTTATGCCAGCATTATACCAGCTACATGCCAGCTGTTATACCAGCTGTTATACCAACTACGTAACTACATACCAGCTACATAACTACATACCATCTGTTTTACCAACTACATACCACCGTACAACTATTATGCAGTACATAACTGCATATTCTAACTACATAGCACATAACCAAGCTGTTATACCAGAATACACAAACTACTATACCAGCTCATTTTATACCAGCTACATAATACATATCAGCTTTTATACCAGCTACATAACTACATACCAGCTGTTATACCAACTAAATAACTTCATAGTAAAATACCCATATACTACCTTACCAAACTACAACTACATACCAACTACATAACTGCATACCAAGTGTACATGACCAATATATAACTACGTAACAACTGTTATACCAACTAAATAACCACATACCAAATAACATAGCTACATACCAGCTGTTATACCAAGCTACATAAACTACATACCAACTACATAACTACACTTACCAATACATAACTACATTATAGCTGTTATACCAACTACACAACTACATAGTAAATACATAACTACATACTAATACATAACTCACATACCAACTACATAACTGCATACAAGAGTGTTATACCAACTATATAACTTCCTATACAACTGTTATACCAACTACGTAACTACATACCAAATATATAACTACATACCAACTGTTATACCAGCTACGCAGCTGTGTATACCAACATAACTAATACAACTACATAACTACATACCAACTGTTATACCAGCTACGCGGCTAACAAGGCTACATACTAACTGCATAATTACATACCAGCTACGCCAACTACATAATTACATACCAGCTGTTATACCAACTACATAACTACATACCAACTGTTATACCAACTACATAACTACATACCAACTGTATATTATACCAATTACATAAAAAACTGTTATACAACTGTTATACCAACTACATAACTATCAACCAACTACATACCAATACATACCAGCTGTTATACCAGCCACGCAGCACATACCTAACTGTTATACCAACTACGCCAACTACATACCAGCTGTTGTACCAGCTACGCAACCTCACGGACCAACTACGTAACTACATACCAAGCTACGCAACTATATACCCAGCTACATAGCTTCTATACCAGCTGTTATACCAAGTACGCCAACTTTACATACCAACTACATAAACACTACATACCAGCTGTTATACTGAACTACGGCAACTACATACCTAACTGTTATACCAGCTACATAACTACATACCAGCTGTTTATACCAGCTACACAGCTACATACGCAGCTGTCACACCAACTACATAACTTCTGTACCAGCTGTTATACCCAACTACATCACTACATATCAGCTACGCAACTACATACACCAGCTGTTATACCAAAGTTCTATAACTACATACAAACTACATAACTACATACCAAGCTGTTATACAAACTACATTACTACATACCAGCTGTTATACCAACTGTAACTACATAACAACTGTTATACCAACTACATAACTACATACCAACTGTTATACAACCAGCTACATAACTACATACCAACTGTCATACCAACTACATAACTCCTTACATACCAACTGTAAAACAAACTACATAACTGCATTGCCAACTGTTCTACCAACCACATAACTACATACCAACTACATAACTACATACCAACTGTTAAACCAATCTATACCAACTGTTATACACTATATAACTACATACCCAACTGTTATACCAACTACATAACTACCACATCAGCTACGTAACTACATACCAATTGTTATACCAACTACATAACTACATACCAACTGTTATACCAACTACATAACTACATACCAACTGTTATACCAACTACATAACTACATACCAACTGTTATACCAACTACATAACTACATACCAACTGTTATACCAACTACATACCAACTGTTATACCACGCTGTTATACCAACTACATACCAACTGTTATACCAACTGGTTTAACCAACTACATAACTACATACCAACTACATAACTACATACCAACTGTTTACCAACTACATACATACATACCAACTGTTATACCAGCTACATAATACATACCTACTACATAAACTACATACCAACTACATAACTACATAACAACTGTTATACCAAACTCACATAACTGACATACCAACTATTATACCAGCTACATAACTACATATCAACTGTTATACCAACTACATAACTACATACCAACTGTTATACCAACTACATAATTACATACCAACTGTTATACCAACTAAGCATAACTTGCTACCAACTACATAACGTACATACCAACTGTTATACAAACTACATAAATGCGATTTCAACTGTTTCTACCAACTACATAACTTCATACCAATACATAACTACATATACTGTTAAACCAACTACATACCAACTGTTATACAAACTACATAACTACATACCAACTGTTATACCAACAACATAACTACCTACCAACTACATAACTACATACCAACTAAACTATATACCAACTACATAACTACATACCAACTGTTATACCAACTACAACTACATACCAACTGTTATACCAAACTAAGTAACTTACACATACCACTGTTATTACCAACTACATAACTACATACAAACTGTTATACCAACTACATAATTACAGCCAACTGTTATACCAACTGTTATACCAACTACATACCAACTGTTATACCAACTGTTATAGCCAACTACATAACTACATACCAACTACATAACTACATCCAACTGTTATACCAACTACATACCTACATACCAACTGTTATACCAACTACGTAATTACATGATACCAACTACATAACTACATACCAACTACATAACTACATAACAACTGTTCCAGCTACACAACCATACATAACTACATACCAACTGTTATACCAACTACATAACTACATACCAAACTACATAACTACATACCAACTACAATACTCATACCAACTGTTATACCAACTACACTACATACTAACTACATAATTACATACCAACTACACACTACATAACTACATACCAACTGTTATACACTACATAACTACATACAACTGTTATACCAACTACATAACTACATACCAACTGTTATACCAATTACATAAACTGTTATACCAACTGTTATACCAGCTACATAACTACATACCAACTACATACCAACTACATACCAACTGTTACCAACTACATAACTACATACCAACTGTTATACCAGCTACATAACTACATACCAACTGTTATACCAACTACATAACTACATACCAACTGTTATACCAACTACATAACTACATACCAACTACATAACTACATACCAACTGTTATACCAACAATAACTCTACATACTAACTGCTTATACCAACTACATAACTACATACCAACTACATAACTACATACCACATATTACCAACTACATAACTACATACCAACTGTTATACCAACTACATAACTACATACGTTAAATACATAACTACATACCAACTGCTGTACCAACTACATAACTACATACCAACTACATAACTACATACCAACTGTTATAACAAACTACATAACTGAATACCAACTGTTATACCAACTACATAACTACATACAACTACATAACTACATACAACTGTTAAACTCTAACTACATACCAACTGTTATACCAAATACATAACTACATACCAACTGTTATACCAACTACATAACTACCTACCAACGTCAGACATAACTACATACCAACTGTTATACCAGTACATACATAACTACATACCAACTACATAACTACATACCAACTGTTAAACCAACTACATAACAACGTATACAAACTACATAACTACATACCAACTGTACAACTACAAACTACATTTACTACATACCAACTGTTTTACCAACTACATAACTGCATTCCAACTGTTATACCAACTACATAACTACATACCAGCTGTTTACAAACTGATTATACCAACTGAACTAACTACATACTAACTGTCATACCAAATACATAACTACATACCAACTGTTATACCAACCTAATACACCAACTACATAACTACATACCAACTGTTATACCAACTACATAACTACATACCAACTACATAACTACATACTAACTGTTAAACCAACTACATGCACCAACTGTTATACCAACTACATAACTACATACCAACTGTTATACCAACTACATAACTACCTACCAACTACATAACTACATACCAACTGTTATACCAACTACATAACTACATACCAACTATTATACCAACTACATAACTACATACCAACTGTTATACCAACTACATAACTACATACCAACTGTTATACCAACTACATAACTACATACCAACTGTTATACCAACTACATACCAACTGTTATACCAACTGTTATACCAACTACATACCAACTGTTATACCAACTGTTATACCAACTACATAACTACATACCAACTACATAACTACATACCAACTGTTTTACCAACTACATACATACAGTGGGGAAAAAAAGTATTTAGTCAGCCACCAATTGTGCAAGTTCTCCCACTTAAAAAGATGAGAGAGGCCTGTAATTTTCATCATAGGTACACGTCAACTATGACAGACAAATTGACATTTTTTCTCCAAAAAATCACATTGTAGGATTTTTTATGAATTTATTTGCAAATTATGGTGGAAAATAAGTATTTGGTCACCTACAAACAAAGCAAGATTTCTGGCTCTCACAGACCTGTAACTTCTTCTTTAAGAGGCTCCTCTGTCCTCCACTTGTTACCTGTATTAATGGCACCTGTTTGAACTTGTTATCAGTATAAAAGACACCTGTCCACAACCTCAAACAGTCACACTCCAAACTCCACTATGGCCAAGACCAAAAGAGCTGTCAAAGGACACCAGGAAACAAAATTGTAGACCTGCACCAGGCTGGGAAGACTGAATCTGCAATAGGTAAGCAGCTTGGTTTGAAGAAATCAACTGTGGGAGCAATTATTAGGGAAATGGAAGACATACAAGACCACTGATAATCTCCCTCGATCTGGGGCTCAACGCAAGATCACACCCAGTGGGGTCAAAATGATCACAAGAACGGTGAGCAAAATCCCAGAACCACACGGGGGACCTAGTGAATGACCTGCAGAGAGCTGGGACCAAAGTAACAAAGCCTACCATCAGTGCAACACACTACGCCGCCAGGGACTCAAATCCTGCAGTGCCAGACGTGTCCCCCTGCTTAAGCCAGTACATGTCCAGGCCCGTCTGAAGTTTGCTAGAATGCATTTGGATGATCCAGAAGAGGATTGGGAGAATGTCATATGGTCAGATGAAACCAAAATATAACTTTTTGGTAAAAACTCAACTCGTCGTGTTTGGAGGACAAAGAATGCTGAGTTGCATCCAAAGAACACCATACCTACTGTGAAGCATGGGGGTGGAAACATCATGCTTTGGAGCTGTTTTTTCTGCAAAGGGACCAGGACGACTGATCCGTGTAAAGGAAAGAATAAATGGGGCCATGTTTCACATGAGATTTTGAGTGAAAACCTCCTTCCATCAGCAAGGGCATTGAAGATGAAACGTGGCTGGGTCTTTCAGCATGACAATGATCCCAAACACACCGCCCGAGCAACGAAGGAGTGGCTTCGTAAGAAGCATTTCAGGTCCTGGAGTGGCCTAGCCAGTCTCCAGATCTCAACCCCATAGAAAATCTTTGGAGGGGAGTTGAAAGTCCGTGTTGTCAGCTACAGCCCCAAAACATCACTGCTCTAGAGGAGATCTGCATGGAGGAATGGGCCAAAATACCAGCAACAGTGTGTGAAAACCTTGTGAAGATTACAGAAAACGTTTGAGCTGTGTCATTGCCAACAAAGGGTATATAACAAAGTATTGAGAAACTTTTTGTTATTGACCAAATACTTATTTTCCACCATAATTTGCAAATAAATTCATAAAAAAATCCTACAATGTGATTTTCTGGATTTTTTTTCCCTCATTTTGTCTGTCATAGTTGACGTGTACCTATGATGAAAATTACAGGCCTCTCTCATCTTTTTTTAAGTGGGAGAACTTGCACAATTGGTGGCTGACTAAATACTTTTTTTTCCCCACTGTACATACTCAACTGTTATACCAGCTACATAACTACATACCTACTACATAACTACATACCAACTACATAACTACATAACAACTGTTATATCAAACTACATAACTACATACCAACTATTATACCAGCTACATAACTACATATCAACTGTTACACCAACTACATAACTACATACCAACTGTTATACAAACTACATAAATGCATTCCAACTGTTCTACCAACTACATAACTACATACCAACTACATAACTACATACCAACTGTTAAACCAACTACATACCAACTGTTATACAAACTACATAACTACATACCAACTGTTATACCAACTACATAACTACCTACCAACTACATAACTACATACCAACTGTTATACCAACTACATAACTACATACCAACTGTTATACCAACTACATAACTACATACCAACTGTTATACCAACTACATAACTACATACCCACTGTTATACCAACTACATAACTACATACCAACTGTTATACCAACTACATACCAACTGTTATACCAACTGTTATACCAACTACATACCAACTGTTATACCAACTGTTATACCAACTACATAACTACATACCAACTACATAACTACATACCAACTGTTTTTACCAACTACATACCTACATACCAACTGTTATACCAGCTACATAAATACATACCAACTACATAACTACATACCAACTACATAACTACATAACAACTGTTATACCAACTACATAACTAAATACCAACTATTATACCAGCTACATAACTACATATCAACTGTTATACCAACTACATAACTACATACCAACTGTTATACCAACTAAATAACTACATACCAACTGTTATACCAACTACATAACTACATACCAACTACATAACTACATACCACCTGTTATACCAACTACGTAATTGCATACCAACTGTTATACCAACTACATAACTACATACCAACTACATAACTACATACCAACTGTTATACAAACTACATAACTGCATTCCAACTGTTATACCAACTACATAACTACATACCAACTACATAACTACATACCAACTGTTACCAGGGTTCTTCAATCCTGGTCCTGGAGGGCCGAAACACTTCTGTTTTTTATTTCTACCTGGTAGTTAATTGCACTCACCTGGTTTTCCCAGGTCTGAATTAGCCCCTGATTAGAAGGGGAGAGGATGAAAAACAGAGGTGTTTCGCCTCCAGGACCAGGATTGAAGAACCCTGTTAAACCAACTACATACCAACTGTTATACAACTACATAACTACATACCAACTGTTATACCAACCACATAACTACCTACCAACTACATAACTACATACCAACTACATAACTACATACCAACTGTTATACAAGTACATAACTACATACAAACTACATAACTACATACCAACTGTTATACAAACTACATTACTACATACCAACTGTTATGCCAACTACATAACTACATACAAACTGTTATACCAACTACATAATTACATGCCAACTGTTATACAAACTGTTATACCAACTACATAACTACATACCAACTGTCATACAAACTCATAACTACATAACTACATACCAACTGTAAAACCAACTACATAACTACATACCAACTGTTATACCAACTACGTAATTGCTACCAACTGTTATACCAACTACATAACTACATACCAACTACATAACTACATACCAACTGTTATACAAACTACATAACTGCATTTCAAACTGTTATACCAACTAGCATAACTACATACAAACTACAACTATATACCAACTGTTAAACCAACTACATACCAACTGTTATACCAACTACATAACTACATACCAACTGTTATACCAACTACATACCAACTGTTATGCCAACTGTTATATCAACTACATACCAACTGTTATACCAGCCGTTATAACAACTACATAACTACATACCAACTACATAACTACATACCAACTGTTTTACCAACTACATACCTACATACCAACTATTATACCAGCTACATAACTACATACCAACTACATAACTACATACCGACTACATAACTACATAACAACTGTTATACCAAATACACAACTACATACCAACTATTATACCAGCTACATAACTACATATCAACTTTTATACCAACTACATAACTACATACCAACTGTTATACCAACTAAATAACTACATACCAACTGTTATACCAACTACATAACTACATACCAACTACATAACTACATACCATCTGTTATACCAACTACATAACTACATACCAACTGTTATACCAACTAAATAACTACATACCAACTGTTATACCAACTACATAACTACATACCAACTGCTGTACCAACTACATAACTACATACCAACTACATAACTACATACCAACTGTTTTACAAACTACATAACTGAATTCCAACTGTTATACCAACTACATAACTACATACCAACTACATAACTACATACCAACTGTTAAACCAACTACATACCAACTGTCATACCAAATACATAACTACATACCAACTGTTATACCAACTACATAACTACCTACCAACTACATAACTACATACCAACTGTTATACCAACTACATAACTACATACCAACTACATAACTACATACTAACTGTTAAACCAACTACATACCAACTGTTATACCAACTACATAACTACATACCAACTGCTGTACCAACTACATAACTACATACCAACTACATAACTACATACCAACTGTTTTACAAACTACATAACTGCATTCCAACTGTTATACCAACTACATAACTACATACCAGCTACATAACTACATACCCAACTGTTAAACCAACTACATACTAACTGTCATACCAAATACATAACTACATACCAACTGTTATACCAACTACATAACTACCTACCAACTACATAACTACATACCAACTGTTATACCAACTACATAACTACATACCAACTACATAACTACATACTAACTGTTAAAACTAACTACATACCAACTGTTATACCAACTACATAACTACATACCAACTGTTATACCAACTACATAACTACCTACCAACTACATAACTACATACCAACTGTTATACCAACTACATAACTACATACCAACTATTATACCAACTACATAACTACATACCAACTGTTATACCAACTACATAACTACATACCAACTGTTATACCAACTACATAACTACATACCAACTGTTATACCAACTACATACCAACTGTTATACCAACTGTTATACCAACTACATACCAACTGTTATACCAACTGTTATACCAACTACATAACTACATACCAACTACATAACTACATACCAACTGTTTTACCAACTACATACATACAGTGGGGAAAAAAAGTATTTAGTCAGCCACCAATTGTGCAAGTTCTCCCACTTAAAAAGATGAGAGAGGCTTGTAATTTTCATCATAGGTACACGTCAACTATGACAGACAAATTGATATTTTTTTCTCCAAAAAATCACATTGTAGGGATTTTTTATGAATTTATTTGCAAATTATGGTGGAAAATAAGTATTTGGTCACCTACAAACAAGCAAGATTTCTGGCTCTCACAGACCTGTAACTTCTTCTTTAAGAGGCTCCTCTGTCCTCCACTTGTTACCTGTATTAATGGCACCTGTTTGAACTTGTTATCAGTATAAAAGACACCTGTCCACAACCTCAAACAGTCACACTCCAAACTCCACTATGGCCAAGACCAAAGAGCTGTCAAAGGACACCAGAAACAAAATTGTAGACCTGCACCAGGCTGGGAAGACTGAATCTGCAATAGGTAAGCAGCTTGGTTTGAAGAAATCAACTGTGGGAGCAATTATTAGGAAATGGAAGACATACAAGACCACTGATAATCTCCCTCGATCTGGGGCTCAACGCAAGATCACACCCAGTGGGGTCAAAATGATCACAAGAACGGTGAGCAAAAATCCCAGAACCACACGGGGGGGGGACCTAGTGAATGACCTGCAGAGAGCTGGGACCAAAGTAACAAAGCCTACCATCAGTAACACACTACGCCGCCAGGGACTCAAATCCTGCAGTGCCAGACGTGTCCCCCTGCTTAAGCCAGTACATGTCCAGGCCCGTCTGAAGTTTGCTAGAATGCATTTGGATGATCCAGAAGAGGATTGGGAGAATGTCATATGGTCAGATGAAACCAAAATATAACTTTTTGGTAAAAACTCAACTCGTCGTGTTTGGAGGACAAAGAATGCTGAGTTGCATCCAAAGAACACCATACCTACTGTGAAGCATGGGGGTGGAAACATCATGCTTTGGAGCTGTTTTTCTGCAAAGGGACCAGGACGACTGATCCGTGTAAAGGAAAGAATAAATGGGGCCATGTTTCATGAGATTTTGAGTGAAAACCTCCTTCCATCAGCAAGGGCATTGAAGATGAAACGTGGCTGGGTCTTTCAGCATGACAATGATCCCAAACACACCGCCCGGGCAACGAGGAGTGGCTTCGTAAGAAGCATTTCCAAGGTCCTGGAGTGGCCTAGCCAGTCTCCAGATCTCAACCCCATAGAAAATCTTTGGAGGGGAGTTGAAAGTCCGTGATGCCCAGCTACAGCCCCAAAACATCACTGCTCTAGAGGAGATCTGCATGGAGGAATGGGCCAAAATACCAGCAACAGTGTGTGAAAACCTTGTGAAGATTACAGAAAACGTTTGAGCTGTGTCATTGCCAACAAAGGGTATATAACAAAGTATTGAGAAACTTTTGTTATTGACCAAATACTTATTTTCCACCATAATTTGCAAATAAATTCATAAAAAATCCTACAATGTGATTTTCTGGATTTTTTTCCCTCATTTTGTCTGTCATAGTTGGCGTGTACCTATGATGAAAATTACAGGCCTCTCTCATCTTTTTAAGTGGAGAACTTGCACAATTGGTGGCTGACTAAATACTTTTTTTCCCCACTGTACATACCAACTGTTATACCAGCTACATAACTACATACCTACTACATAACTACATACCAACTACATAACTACATAACAACTGTTATACAAACTACATAACTACATACCAACTATTATACCAGCTACATAACTACATATCAACTGTTACACCAACTACATAACTACATACCAACTGTTATACCAACTACGTAATTGCATACCAACTGTTATACCAACTACATAACTACATACCAACTACATAACTACATACCAACTGTTATACAAACTACATAACTGCATTCCAACTGTTTACAACATACCAATAACTACATAACTACATACCAACTGTTAAACCAACTACATACCAACTGTTATACAAACTACATAACTACATACCAACTGTTAAAACTAATACTACCTACCAACTACATAACTACATACCAACTGTTATACCAACTACATAACTACATACCAACTGTTATACCAACTACATTACTACATACCAACTGTTATACCAACTACATAACTACATACCCACTGTTATACCAACTACATACCAACTGTTATACCAACTGTTATACCAACGACATACCAACTGTTATACCAACTGTTATACCAACTACATAACTACATACCAACTACATAACTACATACCAACTGTTTTACCAACTACATACCTACATACCAACTGTTATACCAGCTACATAAATACATACCAACTACATAACTACATACCAACTACATAACTACATAACAACTGTTATACCAACTACATAACTAAATACCAACTATTATACCAGCTACATAACTACATATCAACTGTTATACCAACTACATAACTACATACCAACTGTTATACCAACTAAATAACTACATACCAACTGTTATACCAACTACATAACTACATACCAACTACATAACTACATACCAACTGTTATACCAACTAATGTAATTGCATACCAACTGTTATACCAACTACATAACTACATACCAACTACATAACTACATACCAACTGTTGTACAAACTACATAACTGCATTCCAACTGTTATACCAACTACATAACTACATACCAACTACATAACTACATACCAACTGTTAAACCAACTACATACCAACTGTTATACCAACTACATAACTACATACCAACTGTTATACCAACCACATAACTACCTACCAACTACATAACTACATACCAACTACATAACTACATACCAACTGTTATACCAAGTACATAACTACATACAAACTACATAACTACATACCAACTGTTATACAAACTACATTACTACATACCAACTGTTATACCAACTACATAACTACATACAAACTGTTATACCAACTACATAATTACATGCTAACTGTTATACAAACTGTTATACCAACTACATAACTACATACCAACTGTCATACAAACTCATAACTACATAACTTACATACCAACTGTAAAACCAACTACATAACTACATACCAACTGTTATACCAACTACGTAATTGCTTACCAACTGTTATACCAACTACATAACTACATACCAACTACATAACTACATACCAACTGTTATACAAACTACATAACTGCATTCCAACTGTTATACCAACTACATAACTACATACAAACTACGATAACTCATATACCAACTGTTAAAACCAACTACATACCAACTGTTATACCAACTACATAACTACATACCAACTGTTATACCAACTACATACCAACTGTTATGCCAACTGTTATACCAACTACATACCAACTATTATACCAGCTACATAACTACATATCAACTTTTATACCAACTACATAACTACATACCAACTGTTATACCAACTAAATAACTACATACCAACTGTTATACCAACTACATAACTACATACCAACTACATAACTACATACCATCTGTTATACCAACTACATAACTACATACCAACTGTTATACCAACTAAATAACTACATACCAACTGTTATACCAACTACATAACTACATACCAACTGCTGTACCAACTACATAACTACATACCAACTACATAACTACATACCAACTGTTTTACAAACTACATAACTGAATTCCAACTGTTATACCAACTACATAACTACATACCAACTACATAACTACATACCAACTGTTAAACCAACTACATACCAACTGTCATACCAAATACATAACTACATACCAACTGTTATACCAACTACATAACTACATACCAACTACATAACTACATACCAACTGTTATACCAACTACATAACTACATACCAACTACATAACTACATACTAACTGTTAAACCAACTACATACCAACTGTTATACCAACTACATAACTACATACCAACTGCTGTACCAACTACATAACTACATACCAACTACATAACTACATACCAACTGTTTTACAAACTACATAACTGCATTCCAACTGTTATACCAACTACATAACTACATACCAGCTACATAACTACATACCAACTGTTAAACCAACTACATACTAACTGTCATACCAAATACATAACTACATACCAACTGTTATACCAACTACATAACTACCTACCAACTACGCATAACTACATACCAACTGTTATACCAACTACATAACTACATACCAACTACATAACTACATACTAACTGTTAAACCAACTACATACCAACTGTTATACCAACTACATAACTACATACCAACTGTTATACCAACTACATAACTACCTACCAACTACATAACTACATACCAACTGTTATACCAACTACATAACTACATACCAAACTATTATACCAACTACATAACTACATACCAACTGTTATACCAACTACATAACTACATACCAACTGTTATACCAACTACATAACTACATACCAACTGTTATACCAACTACATACCAACTGTTATACCAACTGTTATACCAACTACATACCAACTGTTATACCAACTGTTATACCAACTACATAACTACATACCAACTACATAACTACATACCAACTGTTTTACCAACTACATACATACAGTGGGGGAAAAAAAGTATTTAGTCAGCTCACCAATTGTGCAAGTTCTCCCACTTAAAAAAAGATGAGAGAGGCTTGTAATTTTCATCATAGGTACACGTCAACTATGACAGACAAATTGACATTTTTTTTCTCCAAAAATCACATTGTAGGATTTTTTTATGAATTTATTTGCAAATTATGGTGGAAAATAAGTATTTGGTCACCTACAAACAAGCAAGATTTCTGGCTCTCACAGACCTGTAACTTCTTCTTTAAGAGGCTCCTCTGTCCTCCACTTGTTACCTGTATTAATGGCACCTGTTTGAACTTGTTATCAGTATAAAAGACACCTGTCCACAACCTCAAACAGTCACACTCCAAACTCCACTATGGCCAAGACCAAAGAGCTGTCAAAGGACACCAGAAACAAAATTGTAGACCTGCACCAGGCTGGGAAGACTGAATCTGCAATAGGTAAGCAGCTTGGTTTGAAGAAATCAACTGTGGGAGCAATTATTAGGAAATGGAAGACATACAAGACCACTGATAATCTCCCTCGATCTGGGGCTCAACGCAAGATCACACCCAGTGGGGGTCAAAATGATCACAAGAACGGTGAGCAAAATCCCAGAACCACACGGGGACCTAGTGAATGACCTGCAGAGAGCTGGGACCAAAGTAACAAAGCCTACCATCAGTAACACACTACGCCGCCAGGGACTCAAATCCTGCAGTGCCAGACGTGTCCCCCTGCTTAAGCCAGTACATGTCCAGGCCCGTCTGAAGTTTGCTAGAATGCATTTGGATGATCCAGAAGAGGATTGGGAGAATGTCATATGGTCAGATGAAACCAAAATATAACTTTTTGGTAAAAACTCAACTCGTCGTGTTTGGAGGACAAAGAATGCTGAGTTGCATCCAAAGAACACCATACCTACTGTGAAGCATGGGGGTGGAAACATCATGCTTTGGAGCTGTTTTTCTGCAAAGGGACCAGGACGACTGATCCGTGTAAAGGAAAGAATAAATGGGGCCATGTTTCATGAGATTTTGAGTGAAAACCTCCTTCCATCAGCAAGGGCATTGAAGATGAAACGTGGCTGGGTCTTTCAGCATGACAATGATCCCAAACACACCGCCCGGGCAACGAAGGAGTGGCTTCGTAAGAAGCATTTCAAGGTCCTGGAGTGGCCTAGCCAGTCTCCAGATCTCAACCCCATAGAAAATCTTTGGAGGGAGTTGAAAGTCCGTGATGCCCAGCTACAGCCCCAAAACATCACTGCTCTAGAGGAGATCTGCATGGAGGAATGGGCCAAAATACCAGCAACAGTGTGTGAAAACCTTGTGAAGATTACAGAAAACGTTTGAGCTGTGTCATTGCCAACAAAGGGTATATAACAAAGTATTGAGAAACTTTTGTTATTGACCAAATACTTATTTTCCACCATAATTTGCAAATAAATTCATAAAAAATCCTACAATGTGATTTTCTGGATTTTTTTCCCTCATTTTGTCTGTCATAGTTGACGTGTACCTATGATGAAAATTACAGGCCTCTCTCATCTTTTTAAGTGGGAGAACTTGCACAATTGGTGGCTGACTAAATACTTTTTTTCCCCACTGTACATACCAACTGTTATACCAGCTACATAACTACATACCTACTACATAACTACATACCAACTACATAACTACATAACAACTGTTATACAAACTACATAACTACATACCAACTATTATACCAGCTACATAACTACATATCAACTGTTACACCAACTACATAACTACATACCAACTGTTATACCAACTACGTAATTGCATACCAACTGTTATACCAACTACATAACTACATACCAACTACATAACTACATACCAACTGTTATACAAACTACATAAATGCATTCCAACTGTTCTACCAACTACATAACTACATACCAACTACATAACTACATACCAACTGTTAAACCAACTACATACCAACTGTTATACAAACTACATAACTACATACCAACTGTTATACCAACTACATAACTACCTACCAACTACATAACTACATACCAACTGTTATACCAACTACATAACTACATACCAACTGTTATACCAACTACATTACTACATACCAACTGTTATACCAACTACATAACTACATACCCACTGTTATACCAACTACATACCAACTGTTATACCAACTGTTATACCAACGACATACCAACTGTTATACCAACTGTTATACCAACTACATAACTACATACCAACTACATAACTACATACCAACTGTTTTACCAACTACATACCTACATACCAACTGTTATACCAGCTACATAAATACATACCAACTACATAACTACATACCAACTACATAACTACATAACAACTGTTATACCAACTACATAACTACATACCAACTATTATACCAGCTACATAACTACATATCAACTGTTATACCAACTACATAACTACATACCAACTGTTATACCAACTAAATAACTACATACCAACTGTTATACCAACTACATAACTACATACCAACTACATAACTACATACCAACTGTTATACCAACTACGTAATTGCATACCAACTGTTATACCAACTACATAACTACATACCAACTACATAACTACATACCAACTGTTATACAAACTACATAACTGCATTCCAACTGTTATACCAACTACATAACTACATACCAACTACATAACTACATACCAACTGTTAAACCAACTACATACCAACTGTTATACCAACTACATAACTACATACCAACTGTTATACCAACCACATAACTACCTACCAACTACATAACTACATACCAACTACATAACTACATACCAACTGTTATACCAAGTACATAACTACATACAAACTACATAACTACATACCAACTGTTATACAAACTACATTACTACATACCAACTGTTATACCAACTACATAACTACATACAAACTGTTATACCAACTACATAATTACATGCCAACTGTTATACAAACTGTTATACCAACTACATAACTACATACCAACTGTCATACAAACTACATAACTACATAACTACATACCAACTGTAAAACCAACTACATAACTACATACCAACTGTTATACCAACTACGTAATTGCTTACCAACTGTTATACCAACTACATAACTACATACCAACTACATAACTACATACCAACTGTTATACAAACTACATAACTGCATTCCAACTGTTATACCAACTACATAACTACATACAAACTACATAACTATATACCAACTGTTAAACCAAACTACATACCAACTGTTATACCAACTACATAACTACATACCAACTGTTATACCAACTACATACCAACTGTTATGCCAACTGTTATACCAACTACATACCAACTGTTATACCAACTGTTATAACAACTACATAACTACATACCAACTACATAACTACATACCAACTGTTTTACCAACTACATACCTACATACCAACTATTATACCAGCTACATAACTACATACCAACTACATAACTACATACCGACTACATAACTACATAACAACTGTTATACCAAATACATAACTACATACCAACCATTATACCAGCTTACATAACTACATATCGAACTTTTATACCAACTACATAACTACATACCAACTGTTATACCAACTAAATAAACTACATACCAACTGTTATACCAACTACATAACTACATACCAACTACATAACTACATACCATCTGTTATACCAACTACATAACTACATACCAACTGTTATACCAACTAAATAACTACATACCAACTGTTATACCAACTACATAACTACATACCAACTCTGTACCAACTACATAACTACATACCAACTACATAACTACATACTCAACTGTTTCTACGAAACTACATAACTGCATTCAGACAACTCGTTATACCAACTACATAACTACATACCAACTACATAACTACATACCAACTGTTAAACTAACTACATACCAACTGTCATACCAAATACATAATACATACCAACTGTTATACCAACTACCATAACTACCTACCAACTACATAGCTACATAACAACTGTTATACCAACATGTTATACCAACTACATAACTACATACTAACTGTTATACCAACTACATAACTACATACCAACTGTTATACCAACTACATAACAACTGTTATACCAACTGTTATACCAACTACATAACTACATACCAACTACATAACTACATACCAACTATATACCAACTGTTATACCAACTACATAACTACATACCAACTGTTATACCAACTACATAAAAATAATGTATGCACTCACTAACTGTAAGTCGCTCTGGATAAGAGCGTCTGCTAAATGACTAAAATGTAAATGTAAATGTATACCAACTACGTACCAACTGTTATACCAAATACATAACTACATACCAACTGTTAAACCAACTACATAACTAAATACCAACTACATAACTACATACCAACTGTTATTCCAACTACATATCTACATACCAACTGTTATACCAACTACATAACTACATACCAACATTTATACCAACTACATAACTACATACCAACTGTTATACCAACTACATAACTACATACCCACTGTTATACCAACTACATACCAACTGTTATACCAACTGTTATACCAACTACATACCAACTGTTATACCAACTGTTATACCAACTACATAACTACATACCAACTACATAACTACATACCAACTGTTTTACCAACTACATACCTACATACCAACTGTTATACCAGCTACAAAACTACATACCAACTACATAACTACATACCAACTATTATACCAGGTACATAACTACATATCAACTGTTATACCAACTACATAACTACATACCAACTGTTATACCAACTAAATAACTACATACCAACTGTTATACCAACTACATAACTACATACCAACTACATAACTACATACCAACTGTTATACCAACTACGTAATTGCATACCAACTGTTATACCAACTACATAACTACATACCAACTACATAACTACATACCAACTGTTATACAAACTACATAACTGCATTCCAACTGTTATACCAACTACATAACTACATTCCAACTATATAACTACATACCAACTGTTAAAACTAACTACATACCAACTGTTATACCAACTACATAACTACATACCAACTGTTATACCAACCACATAACTACCTACCAACTACATAACTACATACCAACTACATAACTACATACCAACTGTTATACCAAGTACATAACTACATACAAACTACATAACTACATACCAACTGTTATACAAACTACATTACTACATACCAACTGTTATACCAACTACATAACTACATACAAACTGTTATACCAACTACATAATTACATACCAACTGTTATACAAACTGTTATACCAACTACATAACTACATACCAACTGTCATACAAACTACATAACTACATAACTACAAACCAACTGTAAAACCAACTACATAACTACATACCAACTGTTATACCAACTACGTAATTGCATACCAACTGTTATACCAACTACATAACTACATACCAACTACATAACTACATACCAACTGTTATACAAACTACATAACTGCATTCCAACTGTTATACCAACTACATAACTACATACAAACTACATAACTATATACCAACTGTTAAACCAACTGCGTACCAACTGTTATACCAACTACATAACTACATACCAACTGTTATACCAACTACATAACTACCTACCAACTACATAACTACATACCAACTGTTATACCAACTACATACCAACTGTTATGCCAACTGTTATACCAACTACATACCAACTGTTATACCAACTGTTATAACAACTACATAACTACATACCAACTACATAACTACATACCAACTGTTTTACCAACTACATACCTACATACCAACTGTTATACCAGCTACTTAACTACATACCAACTACATAACTACATACCGACTACATAACTACATAACAACTGTTATACCAAATACACAACTACATACCAACTATTATACCAGCTACATAACTACATATCAAGCTTATACCAACTACATAACTACATACCAACTGTTATACCAACTAAATAACTACATACCAACTGTTATACCAACTACATAACTACATACCAACTACATAACTACATACCATCTGTTATACCAACTACATAACTACATACCAACTGTTATACCAACTAAATAACTACATACCAACTGTTATACCAACTACATAACTACATACCAACTGCTGTACCAACTACATAACTACATACCAACTACATAACTACATACCAACTGTTTACAAACTATATAACTGCATTCCAACTGTTATACCAACTACATAACTACATACCAACTACATAACTACATACCAACTGTTAAACCAACTACATACCAACTGTCATACCAAATACATAACTACATACCAACTGTTATACCAACTACATAACTACCTACCAACTACATAGCTACATAACAACTGTTATACCAACATGTTATACCAACTACATAACTACATACTAACTGTTATACCAACTACATAACTACATACCAACTGTTATACCAACTACATAACAACTGTTATACCAACTGTTATACCAACTACATAACTACATACCAACTACATAACTACATACCAACTATATACCAACTGTTATACCAACTACATAACTACATACCAACTGTTATACCAACTACATAACTAAATAACTAAAATAATGTATGCACTCACTAACTGTAAGTCGCCCGGATAAGAGTGTTCTGCAAATGACTAAAATATAGTAAATGTATACCAACTACATACCAACTGTTATACCAAATACATAACTACATACCAACTGTTAAACCAACTACATAAACTAAATACCAACTACATAACTACATACCAACTGTTATTCCAACTACATAACTACATACCAACTGTTATACAACTACATAACTACATACCAACATTTATACCAACTACATAACTACATACAACTGTTATACCAACTACATAACTACATACCCACTGTTATACCAACTACATACCAACTGTTAGTACCAACTGTTATACCAACTACATACCAACTGTTATAATAACTGTTATACCAACTACATAACTACATACCAACTACATAACTACATACCAACTGTTTTACCAACTACATACCTACATACCAACTGTTATACCAGCTACAAAACTACATACCAACTACATAACTACATACCAACTATTATACCAGGTACATAACTACATATCAACTGTTATACCAACTACATAACTACATACCAACTGTTATACCAACTAAATAACTACATACCAACTGTTATACCAACTACATAACTACATACCAACTACATAACTACATACCAACTGTTATACCAACTACGTAATTGCATACCAACTGTTATACCAACTACATAACTACATACCAACTACATAACTACATACCAACTGTTATACAAACTACATAACTGCAATCCAACTGTTATACCAACTACATAACTACTACCAACTACATAACTACATACCAACTGTTAAACCAACTACATACCAACTGTTATACCAACTACATAAACTACATACCAACTGTTATACCAACCACATAACTACCACCAACTACATACAACTACATACCAACTACATAACTACATACCAACTGTTATACCAGAGTACATAACTACATACAAACTACATAACTACATACCAACTGTTATACAAACTACATTACTACATACCAACTGTTATACCAACTACATAACACATACAAACTGTTATACCAACTACATAATTACATACCAACTGTTATACAAACTGTTATACCAACTACATAACTACATACCAACTGTCATACAAATTACATAACTACATAACTACAAACCAACTGTAAAACTAACTACATAATACATACCAACTGTTATATAAAACTACTTAATTGCATACCAACTGTTATACCAACTACATAACTACATACCAACTACATAACTACATACTCAACTGTTATACAAACTACATAACTGCATTCCAACTGTTATACCAACTACATAACTACATACAAACTACATAACTATATACCAACTGTTAAACCAACTGCATACCAACTGTTATACCAACTACATAACTACATACCAACTGTTATACCAACTACATAACTACCTACCAACTACATAACTACATACCAACTGTTATACCAACTACATACCAACTGTTATGCCAACTGTTATACCAACTACATACCAACTGTTATACCAACTGTTATAACAACTACATAACTACATACCAACTACATAACTACATACCAACTGTTTTATCAACTACATACCTACATACCAACTGTTATACCAGCTACTTAACTACATACCAACTACATAACTACATACCGATCACATAACTACACAACAACTGTTATACCAAATACACAACTACATACCAACTATTATACCAGCTACATAACTACATATACAACCATACCAACTACATGGAATTACATACCAACTGTTATACCAACTAAATAACTACATACCAACTGTTATACCAACTACATAACTACATACCAACTCACATAACTACATACCATATGTTATACCAACTACATAACTACATACAACTGTTATACCAACTAAATAACTACATACCAACTGTTATACCAACTACATAACTACATACCAACTGCTGTACCAACTACATAACTACATACCAACTACATAACTACATACCAACTGTTTTACAAACTACATAACTGCATTCGAACTGTTATACCAACTACATAACTACATACCAACTACATAACTACATACCAACTGTTAAACCAACTACATACCAACTGTCATACCAAATACATAACTACATACCAACTGTTATACCAACTACATAACTGCCCACCAACAACATAGCTACATAACAACTGTTATACCAACATGTTATACCAACTACAAAACTACATAATAACTGTTATACCAACTAACATAACTACAGTACCAACTGTTATACCAACTACATAACAACTGTTATACCAACTGTTATACCAACTACATAACTACATACCAACTACATAACTACATACCAACTACATACCAACTGTTATACCAACTACATAACTACATACTAACTGCTATACCAACTACTTAAAAATAATGTATGCACTCACTAACTGTAAGTCGCTCTGGATAAGAGCGTCTGATAAATGACTAAAATGTAAATGTAAATGTATACCAACTACATACCAACTGTTAAACCAAATACATAACTACATACCAACTGTTAAACCAACTACATAACTACATACCAACTGTTATACCAACTACATAACTACATACCAACTGTTATACCAACTACATACCAACTGTTATACCAACTACATAACTACATACCAACTGTTATACCAACTACATAACTACATACCCACTGTTATACCAACTACATAACTACATACCAACTGTTATACCAACTACATACCAACTGTTATACCAACTGTTATACCAACTACATACCAACTGTTATACCAACTGTTATACCAACTACATAACTACATACCAACTACATAACTACATACCAACTGTTTTACCAACTACATACCTACATACCAACTGTTATACCAGCTACATAACTACATACCAACTACATAACTACATACCAACTACATAACTACATAACAACTGTTATACCAACTACATAACTACATACCAACTATTATACCAGCTACATAACTACATATCAACTGTTATACCAACTACATAACTACATACCAACTGTTATACCAACTAAATAACTACATACCAACTGTTATACCAACTACATAACTACATACCAACTACATAACTACATACCAACTGTTATACCAACTACGTAATTGCATACCAACTGTTATACCAACTACATAACTACATACCAACTACATAACTACATACCAACTGTTATACAAACTACAATACTGCATTCCAACTGTTATACCAACTACATAACTAAATACCAACTCATCAATACATACCAACTGTTAAACCAACTACATACCAACTGTTATACCAACTACATAACTACATACCTACTGTTATACCAACCACATAACTACCTACCAACTACATAACTACATACCAACTACATAACTACATACCAACTGTTATACAAAGTACATAACTACATACAAACTACATAACTACATATAACTGTTATACAAACTACATTACTACATACCAACTGTTATACCAACTACATAACTACATACAAACTGTTATACCAACTACATAATTACATACCAACTGTTATACAAACTGTTATACCAACTACATAACTACATACCAACTGTCATACAAACTACATAATACATAACTACATACCAACTGTAAAACCAACTACATAACTACATACCAACTGTTATACCAACTACGTAATGTGCATACCAACTGTTATACCAACTACATAACTACATACCAACTACATAACTACATACCAACTGTTATACCAAGTACATAACACACACAAAACTACATAACTACATACCAACTGTTATACAATCTACATTACTACATACCAACTGTTATACCAACTACATAACTACATAAAAACTGTTATACCAACTACATAATTACATACCAACTGTTATACAAACTGTTATACCAACTACATAACTACATACCAACTGTCATACAAACTACATAACTACATAACTACATACCAACTGTAAAACCAACTACATAACTACATACCAACTGTTATACCAACTACGTAATTGCATACCAACTGTTATACCAACTACATAACTACATACCAACTACATAACTACATACCCTCCTGAGTGGCGCAGTGGTCTAAGGCACTGCATCGCAGTGGTAACTGTGCCACTAGAGATCCTGGTTCGAATCCAGGCTCTGTGTAGCCCGGCCGCGACGGAGACTCATGGGCTGGCACAATTGGCCCAGCGTCGTCCAGGGTAGGGGAGGGAATGGCCGCAGGGATGTAGCTCAGTTGATAGAGCATGGCGTTTTGCAACGCCAGGGTTGTGGGTTCGAGTTCCCACGGGGGGGAAGCCAGATATATAAAAATAAAAAAATGTATTCACTAACTGTAAGTCGCTCTGGATAAGAGCGTCTGCTAAATGACTAAAATGTAAATGTAGAATACCAACTGTTATACAAACCATAACTGCATTCCAACTGTTATACCAATACATAACTACATACCAACTACATAACTATATACCAACTGTTAAACCAACTACATACCAACTGTTATACCAACTACATAACTACATACCAACTGTTATACCAACTACATAACTACCTACCAACTACATAACTACATACCAACTGTTATACCAATACATACCAACTGTTATGCCAACTGTTATACCAACTACATACCAACTGTTATACCAACTGTTATAACCAACTACATAACTACATACCAATACATAACTACATACCAACTGTTTTACCAACTACATACCTACATACCAACTGTTATACCAGTTAACAACTACATACCAACTACATAACTATTATACCCCGTACTAATAACTACATAACAACTGTTATAACAAATACACAACTTCACATACACAACGATTATACCAGTCACATAACTACATGTAAACTTTTTATACCAACTACATAACTACATACCAACTGTTATAAACAAATAACTACATACCAACTGTTATACTAAACTCACATAACTACATACCAACTACATAACTACATACCATCTGTTATACTAACTACAAACATACATGTACCAACTGTTATACCAACTACACAACTACATACCAACTGCTGTACCAACTACGACAACTACATACCAACTACACAACTACATACCAACTGTTTTACAAACTACATAACGGCATTCCAACTGTTATACCAACTATTTAACTACATACCAACTACATAACTACATACCAACTGTTAAACCAACTACATACCAACTGTCATACCAAATACATAACTATATACCAACTGTTATACCAACTACATAACTACCTACCAACAATACATAGCTACATAACAACTGTTATACCAACATGTTAAATACTCAACTACATAACTACATACCACAACTGCCGATACCAACACAAACTACATACCAACTGTTATACCAACTACATAACAACTGTTACACCAACTGTTATACCAACTACATAACATACCAACTACATAACTACATACCAACTATATACCAACTGTTATACCAACTACATAACTACATACCAACTTGTTATACCAACTACATAACTAAACTAACAAAATAATGTAATGCACTCACTAACTGTAAGTTCGCTGCGGATAAGAGTAGTCTGCTAAATGACTAAAATGTAAATGTAAATGTATTACCAACTACATACACAACTGTTATAACAAATACATAACTACATACCAACTACAAACTGTACATACCATCCTGTTATACCAACTACATAACTACATACCAACTGTTATACCAACTACATAACTGTAGTGGAGCAGTGGTCGGGAGAGGTTGTGTTTTCTCTAGCAGGAGGTAAGCTTGAGGTAAGCTTGGCTTCTTATATGGTGGTGAGTAAAGCTTAAACCATGCATTTGATGCGTAGGTAGGTAGTTGTAGTTAGGTATTGTAGGTGTAGTTTATTTAGGTAGTTATTGTAGGTTTCCGTAGGTAATTATTGTAGGGGTATTGTTCTACGGCTGAGCCCGGAGAAAGCACGAGGCTAGCTAGTAAGCGGTAGCTACTGGTAACGTTTAACAACGGTAGAGTTGTTTCCAATGTTAATGTAGCCAAAGCCAACGTTTAATTTTTGCTCGCGTATGAAAGGAACTAGATACGGACACCAATTATCTGTTTAGTGTGTTAACACACTATTGGTAGTTTGTTGTAACCAAACTGGGTATTGGTGCTAAACTGTGTGGTTATTGGATGCTAGCATGCTAGTTAGCTATGGGCGTCATAGTTAGGCATCGTGGGCTGTTGTGGGTAGTTACTGTAGGTTGGCATTGTCTTCGGTGTAGTACTGGAGCTAGCTAGCTAGCCGTTTTTCGAACAGAGTCAACACAGTAGCCATTGTGGGCGACTGTGGCAGCTAAACCACAATATATTTGTGCTAAGCTAGCCAACGTTTAATTATTGACTGCGTTATGAAAGGAACTAGACACGGACACTGAATTATCTGCTTAGTGTGTTAACACAATTGGTGGTTTGTTGATTGACCAAGTGTTGGTGCTAAACTGTGTGTTATTGATGCTAGCATGCTAGTTAGCTATGGTGTCATAGTTAGCTAGCTGAATAAAGTGGGTTGAGTCTACTCCTTTAAACATTCAGAACCGCTGTGGTTCACAACAATTCTGATTTCCTAAAGGGTGGAAGTTGGGGGAGAGTTTTTTGTTCGGTGGTTCAGTGAAACAATTATAGTTTCTGAGGTGGAAGTTTTGGTGAGGGAGGCCCTGCTCTCTTCTTCCAGATGTTTAGTTCATTTCATTCCGATCTCTCTGCATTATTGTAGCCATTTGCTAACAGCCTGTCAACTATGCCTCTGCCTATCCCTGTTCTCTCCTCTCTGCACAGGCTACACAAACGCCTTCACACCGCGTGGCTGCTGCCTCTCTAACCTGGTGGTCCCTGCACGCACTCCCACACCTGGAGTTCCAGGTCTCAGGCAGCCTCTGGAACTGCCCGTTCTGCTGCCAACAAAGCTGACTTCATCCAGCCTATGCCCCAACCTCCAGTCCTCGACTTCCTGGCGCTGACGGAAACATGGATTACCACTGAAAACACTGCTACTCCACTGCTCTCTCCTCGTCTGACCATGTGTTCTCGCATATCCCAGAGCATCTGTGGTCTGCAGAGGGGTGTGTGGCACAGAATCCCCTCATCTCTCCCAAGTGGACATTCTCAATTTTCCCCTAACCCACCTGTCTATCTCCTCATTTGAATTCCATGCTGTCACAGTCACTAGCCCATTTAAGCTTAATATCCTTGTCATCTATCGCCTCCCAGGTTCCCTTGGAGAGTTCATCAATGAGCTTGATGCCTTGATAAGTTCCTTTCCTGAGGATGGCTCACCCCTCACAGTTTGGGGGATTTCAACCTCCCTATGTCCACATTTGACTCATTTCTTCTGCCTCCTTCTCCACTCCTCTCCTCTTTTGACCTCACCCTCTCACCGTCCCCCTACTCACAAGGCAGGCAATACGCTTGACCTCATCTTTACTAGATGCTGCTCTTCTACTAATCTCACTGCAACTCCCCTCCATGTCTCCGAACACTACTTTGTTTCCTTTTCTCTCTCGCTCTCCTCCAACACTACTCACTCTGTCCTTACACAGATGAGGTTGCGCGTCCGCAACCTCGCCCTCTCTCTCTCACTACTCTCTCCTCTTCCATCCTATCATCTCTTCCCTCCTGCTCAATCCTTCTCCCTCCAATCTCCTGATTCTGCTCTCAACCCTCCTCTCCTCCCTTTCTGCATCCTTTGACTCTCTGTGTCCCCTATCCTCCCGGCGGCTCGGTCCTCCCCTCCAGCTCCGTGGCTTGATGACTCATGCGAGCTCACAGAACAGAGCTCCGGGCAGCGGAGCGGAAATGGAAGAAAACTAAACTCCTGCCGACCTGGCATCTTTTTCACTCCCTCCTCTCTACATTTTCTTCATCTGTTTCTGCTGCTAAGGCCACTTTCACCACTCTAGAATTCCAAGCACTGCCTCAACCCTAGGAAGCTCTTTTGCCACATTTTCCTCCCTCCTGAATCCTCCCCCTCCCCCTCCTCTCTCTCTGTGGATGACTTCGTCAACCACTTTGAAAAGAAGGTTGACGACATCCGATCTCGTTTGTTAAGTCTAATGACACTGCTGGTCCTACTCACACTGCCCTACCCTATGCTTTGACTTCTTTCTCCCTCTCTCTCCAGATAAAATCCTGCGATCATGTGTGTCTGCTGGCCGCCGAACAACCTGCCCGCCATACCCCATCCCCCTCCTCTCTTCTCCAGACCATCTCCGGTGACCTTCTCCCCTACCTCACCTCGCTGATCAACTCATCCTTGACCGCCGAAGCCATGTCCTTCAAGATCTTCAAGAGAGCGAGTTGCTCCCCTTCTCAAAAAAACCAACACTGATCCCCACTGATGTCAACAACACAGACTAGTATCCCTTCTTTCTTTTCTTTCCAAAACTATTGACGCGTGCGTCTTTAGCCAACTCTCTTGCTATCTCTCTCAGAATGACCTTTCTTGATCCAAACCAGTCAGGTTTCAGGACTGGTCATTCAGACTGAGACTGCTCTTCTCTGTGCGGAGGCTCTCCGCACTGCTAAAGCGGGGAACTCTCTCCTCTGCTCTTGTCCTTCTAGACCTGTCTGCTGCCTTTGATACTGTGAACCATCAGATCCTCCTCCACCCTCTCCGAGCTGGGCATCTCCTTCGGCCTTGGCTCACTCCTGATTGCGGCCTACCTGACCGGTCGCTCCTACGGCAGTGGCGTGGCGGGCTGTCCTCGCACCACGTGCTCTCACCACTGGTGTCCCCCAGGGCCTCAGTTCTAGGCCCTCTCCTTGCTGTCCCCTATACACCAAGTCCACTTGGCTCTGTCATCCTCACATGGCCTCTCCTATCATTGCTACGCTGACGATACACAACTTATTCTTCTCCTTTCCCCCTTCAGATAACCAGGTGCGGGATGACGCATCTCTGCATGTCTGGCAGACATATGCAAGGATGACGGATCACCACCTGCTTGAACCCTGGCAAAGACGGAGCTGCTCTTCCTCCCGGGGAAGCGACTGCCCGGTCCATGATCTCGGCTTATCCACGGTTGACAACTCCGTTGTGTCCTCCTCCCAGAGTGCGAAGAGCCTTCATGACCCGGACAACACCTCCTGTCGTTCTCCGATAACATCAAGGCGGTACCCGCTCCTGCAGGTTCATGCTCTACAACATTCGGAGAGTACGACCCTGCCTTGCTACAGGAAGCGGCATTGCGGGTCCTAATCCAGGCACTTGTCATCTCCCGTCTGGGATTACTGCAACTCGCTGTTGGCTGGCCCCTGCCTGTGCCATTAAACCCCACAACTCATCCAGAACGCATGCAGCCCGTCTCGTGTTCCAACCTTCCGCAAGTTCTCTCACGTCACCCCCTCCTCCTTTTTTTGATTAACTCCACTGGCTTCCAGTTGAAGCTCGCATCCGATTACAAGACCATGGTGCTTGCCTATGGAGCAGTGAGGGAACGGGCACCTCTGTACCTTCGGCTCTGATCCAGTCCCTACACCCAAACCAGGCACACGTTCATCCACCTTGGCCTGCTGGCTCCCTTCCTCTTGGAAGCATAGTTCCCGCTCAGCCCAGTCAAAACGTTCGCATGCTCTGGCACCCCAATGGTGGAACAAGCTCCCTCACGACGCCAGGACAAGGCGGAGTCCTCCTACCACTTCCGAGAATTGTTGAAACCCCACTTTTAAGGAATACCTGGGATAGGATAAAGTAATCCTTCTACCCCCAAAATTGTAAAGTGGTTATCCCACTGGCTATAGGGAATGCACCAACCATGAGTCGCTCGATGCGACGTCTGCTAAATGATGAATGTGCCCTTTGAGCAAGAATAGCACAACCCAATTGCTCCTGTAGTTGCGCTCTGGATAAGATGCGATCAGTGCTAGACTAAATTTTAATGGTGAATGAAATACCAACTGTTAAACCAACTATAACTAAATACCAACACATAACTACATACCAACTGTTATTCCAACTACATAATACATACCAACTGTTATACCAACTACATAAACTACATACCAACTGTTATACAACTACGATAACTAATACCAAACTGTTATTACCAACTACATAACTACATACCAACTTCATAACTACATACCTGTTATATATCCAACTACATAACTACGTACCAACTGTTATACCAACTACTAACTACATACCAACTAAGAGTACCAACTAAATAACTAACATTGCATGTTATACTCATCTAAATAACTAAATACCAACTGTTATACTCAAACTACACACCCA
>NW_025537381.1:0-35410 GCF_020615455.1 Coregonus clupeaformis
TGTACTGAGCAAATTTCAAACAGTTTTTTACCAAATTACCGTACGACAGACCACGTATTCACCCTGCACACCCTAATTGACAAACAAACAAAACAAAACAAAGGCAAAGTCTTCTCATGCTTTGTTGATTTCAAAAAGCTTTTGACTCAATTTGGCATGAGGGTCTGCTATACAAATTGATGGAAAGTGGGGTTGGGGGAAAACATACGACATTATAAAATCCATGTACACAAACAACAAGTGTGCGGTTAAAATGGGCAAAAAACACATTTCTTTCCACAGGGCCGTGGGGTGAGACAGGGATGCAGTTTAAGCCCCACCCTCTTCAACATATATATCAACGAATTGGCGAGGGCACTAGAACAGTCTGCAGCACCCAGCCTCACCCTACTAGAATCTGAAGTCAAATGTCTACTGTTTGCTGATCTGGTGCTTCTGTCACCAACCAAGGAGGGCCTACAGCAGCACCTAGATCTTCTGCACAGATTATGTCAGACCTGGGCCCTGACAGTAAATCTCAGTAAGACAAAAATAATGGTGTTCCAAAAAAGGTCCAGTTGCCAGGACCACAAATACAAATTCCATCTAGACACCGTTGCCCTAGAACACACAAAAAACTATACATACCTCGGCCTAAACATCAGCGACACAGGTAACTTCCACAAAGCTGTGAACGATCTGAGAGACAAGGCAAGAAGGGCCTTCTATGCCATCAAAAGGAACATCAAATTGCATGCAGAGCAGAATTAGGCCGATACCTGCTAATTATCAAAATCCAGAAAAGAGCCGTTAAATTCTATAACCACTTAAAAGGAAGCGATTCCCAAACCTTCCATAACAAAGCCATCACCTACAGAGAGATGAACCTGGAGAAGAGTCCCCTAAGTAAGCTGGTCCTGGGGCTCTGTTCACAAACACAAACAGACCCCACAGAGCCCCAGGACAACAACAACAACACAATTAGACCCAACCAAATCATGAGAAAACAAAAAGATAATTACTTGACACATTGGAAAGAATTGACAAAAAAACTGAGCAGACTAGAATGGTATTTGGCCCTAAACAGAGAGTACACAGTGGCAGAATACCTGACCACTGTGACTGACCCAAACTTAAGGAAAGCTTTGACTATGTACAGACTCAGTGAGCATAGCCTTGCTATTGAGAAAGGCCACCGTAGGCAGACCTGGCTCTCAAGAGAAGACAGGCTATGTGCACACTGCCCACAAAATGAGGTGGAAACTGAGCTGCACTTCCTAACCTCCTGCCAAATGTATGACCATATTAGAGACACATATTTCCCTCAGATTACACAGACCCACAAATAATTAGAAAACAACCAAAAATTTTGATAAACTCCCTTATCTAATGGGTGAAAAACCACAGTGTGCCATCACTGCAGCAAGATGTGTGACCTGTTGCCACAAGAAAAGGGCAACCAGTGAAGAACAAACACCATTGTAAATACAACCCATATTTATGTTGATTTATTTTACCATTTGTACTTTAACTATTTGCACATTGTTACAACACTGTAGATAGACATAATATGACATTTGATCCTAACATAACAGACACACCCTCCTGCCTCAATACAATGACTGGCAGACCCATTAGCTACTCTCCCTCCCTCCCTCACACCCTCCTGCCTCAATACAATGACTGGCAGAACCATTAGCTACTCTCCCTCCCTCCCTCCCTCCCTCACACCCTCCTGCCTCAATACAATGACTGTCAGAACCATTAGCTCTCTCCCTCCCTCCCTCCCTCACACCCTCCTGCCTCAATACAATGACTGGCAGAACCATTAGATACTCTCCCCTCCCTCCCTCCCTCACACCCTCCTGCCTCAATACAATGACTGGCAGAACCATTAGCTACTCTCCCTCCCTCCCTCCCTCACACCTCCTGCCTCAATACAATGACTGGCAGAACCATTAGCTACCTCTCCCTCCCTCCCTCCCTCACACCCTCCTGCCTCAATACAATGACTGGCAGAACCATTAGCTACTCTCCCTCCCTCCCTCCCTCCCTCCCACTCTCCTGCCTCAATACAATGACTGGCAGAACCATTAGCTACTCTCCCTCCCTCCCTCACACCCTCCTGCCTCAATACAATGACTGGCAGAACCATTAGCTACTCTCCCTCCCTCACACCCTCCTGCCTCAATACAATGACTGGCAAAACCATTAGCTACTCTCCCTCCCTCCCTCCCTCACACCCTCCTGCCTCAATACAATGACTGGCAGAACCATTAGCTACTCTCCCTCCCTCCCTCCCTCACACCCTCCTGCCTCAATACAATGACTGGCAGAACCATTAGCTACTCTCCCTCCCTCCCTCACACCCTCCTGCCTCAATACAATGACTGGCAGAACCATTAGCTACTCTCCCTCTCTCCCTCCCCTCACACCCTCCTGCCTCAATACAATGACTGGCAGAACCATTAGCTACTCTCCCTCTCTCCCTCCCTCACACCCTCCTGCCTCAATACAATGACTGGCAGAACCATTAGCTACTCTCCCCTCTCTCCCTCCCTCACACCCTCCTGCCTCAATACAATGACTGGCAGAACCATTAGCTACTCTCCCCTCCCTCCCTCTCTCCCTCACACCCTCCTGCCTCAATACAATGACTGGCAGAACCATTAGCTACTCTCCCTCCCTCCCTCCCTCCCACCCTCCTGCCTCAATACAATGACTGGCAGAACCATTAGCTACTCTCCCTCCCTCCCTCCCTCCCACCCTCCTGCCTCAATACAATGACTGGCAGAACCATTAGCTTCTCTCCCTCCCTCCCTCCCTCACACCCTCCTGCCTCAATACAATGACTGGCAGAACCATTAGCTACTCTCCCTCTCTCCCTCCCTCCCACCCTCCTGCCTCAATACAATGACTGGCAGAACCATTAGCTACTCTCCCTCCCTCCCTCTCTCCCTCACACCCCTCCTGCCTCAATACAATGACTGGCAGAACCATTAGCTACTCTCCCTCCCTCCTCCCTCCCTCACACCCTCCTGCCTCAATACAATGACTGGCAGAACCATTAGCTACTCTCCCTCCCTCCCTCACACCCTCCTGCCTCAATACAATGACTGGCAGAACCATTAGCTACTCTCCCTCCCTCCCTCACACCCTCCTGCCTCAATCCAATGACTGGCAGAACCATTAGCTACTCTCCCTCCCTCCCTCCCTCCCTCACACCCTCCTGCCTCAATACAATGACTGTCAGAACCATTAGCTACTCTCCCTCCCTCCCTCCCTCCCACCCTCCTGCCTCAATACAATGACTGGCAGAACCATGAGCTTCTCTCCCTCCCTCCCTCCCTCACACCCTCCTGCCTCAATACAATGACTGGCAGAACCATTAGCTACTCTCCCTCCCTCCCCTCACACCCTCCTGCCTCAATCCAATGACTGGCAGAACCATTAGCTACTCTCCCTCCCTCCCTCCCTCACACCCTCCTGCCTCAATACAATGACTGGCAGAACCATTAGCTACTCTCCCTCCCTCCCTCACACCCTCCTGCCTCAATACAATGACTGGCAGAACCATTAGCTACTCTCCCTCCCTCACACCCTCCTGCCTCAATACAATGACTGGCAGAACCATTAGCTACTCTCCCTCCCTCCCTCACACCCTCCTGCCTCAATACAATGACTGGCAGAACCATTAGCTACTCTCCCTCTCTCCCTCCCTCACACCCTCCTGCCTCAATACAATGACTGGCAGAACCATTAGCTACTCTCCCTCTCTCCCTCCCTCACACCCTCCTGCCTCAATACAATGACTGGCAGAACCATTAGCTACTCTCCCTCTCTCCCTCCCCTCACACCCTCCTGCCTCAATACAATGACTGGCAGAACCATTAGCTACTCTCCCTCCTCCCTCTCTCCCTCACACCCTCCTGCCTCAATACAATGACTGGCAGAACCATTAGCTTCTCTCCCTCCCTCCCTCCCTCCCTCCCACCCTCCTGCCTCAATACAATGACTGGCAGAACCATTAGCTAGGGGTTAGGGGCTAGGGGTTAGGAGTTAGGGTACTTGGGTTTAGGGGCTAGGGGTTAGGGGCTAGGGGTTAGGAGTTAGGGTACTTGGGTTTAGGGCTAGGGGTTAGGGGCTAGGGGTTAGGGGCTAGGGGTTAGGGAGTTAGGGTACTTGGGTTTAGGGGCTAGGGGTTAGGGGCTAGGGTACTTGGGGTTAGGGGCTAGGGGTTAGGGGCTAGGGGTTAGGGGCTAGGGGTTAGGGGCTAGGGGTTAGGAGTTAGGGTACTTGGGTTTAGGGGCTAGGGGTTAGGGGCTAGGGGTTAGCTGCAGTGTTTCTATCAGAGCTATTCACACAGGTCAGAAGTCAGGGGTCATCAGAGGTCAGATCCTCACCTCTGTTGTCTTCCTGGTACACCTGCACCATCCCAAGCTCCACCCCCAGACGCCTGCACAACGGAGACATAGCCAATGAAAAAAAGAGCAGAGGAAGGGACAGCGAATGAAAAGAGAAGCACAGGGAGAGCTGACCAATGAAAAGAGAAGCACAGGGAGAGCTGACCAATGAAAAGACAGAGTGTGTGTACTGACTCTCCGATTCTCTCGCTGAGCTCCCTGGAGGAGGGGTGTGAGTTGGCGCTGAAGATGACCAGGCCTCCCTTGGTTTGGTTCATAACCGGGGGGGACCGGCCACCCTGTTCCCCAGCATCAGACAGCCTATCCCTGGGCACCCACGCTGCACTCAGCCCTTCCTACGGAGGAAACAGGGACCCACACACACACAGTTAATCAATCAATAAATCCCATCCATCAATCCATCCATCCATCAATCAATCAATCAATCTATTTGTCTGTAACAGTGTTACTACCAGTGACCTAGACTTCAGGAGGGGTGTTAATCAGCTGATACACTGTTACATTAGATACACTGGTGGAGGGGGTGTTAATCAGCTGATACACTGTTACATTAGATACACTGGTGGAGGGGGTGTTAATCAGCTGATACACTGGTGGAGGGGGTGTTAATCAGCTGATACACTGTTACATTAGATACACTGGTGGAGGGGGTGTTAATCAGCTGATACACTGGTGGAGGGGGTGTTAATCAGCTGATACACTGGGGAGGGGGTGTTAATTAGCTGATACACTGGTGGAGGGGGTGTTAATCAGCTGATACACTGTTACATTAGATACACTGGTGGAGGGGGTGTTAATCAGCTGATACACTGGTGGAGGGGGTGTTAATCATTGATACACTGGTGGAGGGGGTGTTAATCAGCTGATACACTGTTACATTAGAGACACTGGGGGAGGGGGTGTTAATCAGCTGATACACTGTTACATTAGATACACTGGTGGAGGGGGTGTTAATTAGCTGATACACTGTTACATTAGATACACTGGTGGAGGGGGTGTTAATCAGCTGATACACTGGTGGAGGGGGTGTTAATCAGCTGATACACTGTTACATTAGAGACACTGGTGGAGGGGGTGTTAATCAGCTGATACACTGTTACATTAGAGACACTGGTGGAGGGGGTGTTAATCAGCTGATACACTGTTACATTAGAGACACTGGTGGAGGGGTGTTAATCAGCTGATACACTGTTACATTAGATACACTGGTGGAGGGGTGTTAATCAGCTGATACACTGGTGGAGGGTGTTAATCAGCTGATACACTGTTGACATTAGAGACACTGGTGGAGGGGGTGTTAATCAGCTGATACACTGTTACATTAGATACACTGGGGGAGGGGGTGTTAATCAGCTGATACACTGTTACATTAGATACACTGGGGGGAGGGTGTTAATCAGCTGATACACTGTTACATTAGATACACTGGGGGAGGGGGTGTTAATCAGCTGATACACTGTTACATTAGATACACTGGGGGGAGGGGGTGTTAATCAGCTGATACACTGTTACATTAGATACACTGGGGGGAGGGGTGTTAATCAGCTGATACACTGTTACATTAGATACACTGGTGGAGGGGGTGTTAATCAGCTGATACACTGGTGGAGGGGTGTTAATCAGCTGATACACTGTTACATTAGATACACTGGGGGGGGGGGGTGTTAATCAGCTGATACACTGTTACATTAGATACACTGGGGGGAGGGGGTGTTAATCAGCTGATACACTGGTGGAGGGGGGTGTTAATCAGCTGATACACTGTTACATTAGATACACTGGTGGAGGGGGTGTTAATCAGCTGATACACTGTTACATTAGATACACTGGGGGAGGGGGGTGTTAATCAGCTGATACACTGGTGGAGGGGTGTTAATCAGCTGATACACTGTTACATTAGATACACTGGTGGAGGGGTGTTAATCAGCTGATACACTGGTGGAGGGGGTGTTAATCAGCTGATACACTGTTACATTGAGACACTGGTGGAGGGGTGTTAATCAGCTGATACACTGGTGGAGGGGTGTTAATCAGCTGATACACTGTTACATTAGATACACTGGTGGAGAGGGTGTTAATCAGCTGATACACTGGGGAGGGGGTGTTAATCAGCTGATACACTGGTGGAGGGGGGTGTTAATCAGCTGATACACTGGTGGAGGGGGGTGTTAATCAGCTGATACACTGTTACATTAGATACACTGGTGGAGGGGTGTTAATCAGCTGATACACTGTTACATTAGATACACTGGTGGAGGGGGTGTTAATCAGCTGATACACTGGGGGAGGGGTGTTAATCAGCTGATACACTGTTACATTAGATACACTGGTGGGAGGGGGTGTTAATCAGCTGATACACTGTTACATTAGATACACTGGTGGAGGGGTGTTAATCAGATGATACACTGTTACATTAGATACACTGGGGGAAGGGGGTGTTAATCAGCTGATACACTGGTGGAGGGGGTGTTAATCAGCTGATACACTGTTACATTAGATACACTGGTGGAGGGGGTGTTAATCAGCTGATACACTGTTACATTAGAGACACTGGGGGAGGGGGTGTTAATCAGCTGATACACTGTTACATAAGATACACTGGTGGAGGGGGTGTTAATCAGCTGATACACTGGGGGAAGGGGTGTTAATCAGCTGATACACTGTTACATTAGATACACTGGTGGAGGGGGTGTTAATTAGCTGATACACTGTTACATTAGATACACTGGTGGAGGGGGTGTTAATTAGCTGATACACTGTTACATTAAATACACTGGGGGAGGGGGGTGTTAATCAGCTGATACACTGTTACATTAGATACACTGGTGGAGGGGTGTTAATCAGCTGATACACTGTTACATTAGAGACACTGGTGGAGGGGGTGTTAATTAGCTGATACACTGTTACATTAAATACACTGGGGGAGGGGGTGTTAATCAGCTGATACACTGGTGGAGGGGGTGTTAATCAGCTGATACACTGTTACATTAGATACACTGGGGGAGGGGGTGTTAATCAGCTGATACACTGTTACATTAGATACACTGGTGGAGGGGGTGTTAATCAGCTGATACACTGGTGGAGGGGGTGTTAATCAGCTGATACACTGTTACATTAGATACACTGGTGGAGGGGGTGTTAATCAGCTGATACACTGTTACATTAGATACACTGGTGGAGGGGGTGTTAATCAGCTGATACACTGTTACATTAGATACACTGGTGGAGGGGGTGTTAATCAGCTGATACACTGGGGGAGGGGGTGTTAATCAGCTGATACACTGTTACATTAGATACACTGGTGGAGGGTGTTAATTAGCTGATACACTGTTACATTAGATACACTGGTGGAGGGGGTGTTAATTAGCTGATACACTGTTACATTAAATACACTGGGGGAGGGGGTGTTAATCAGCTGATACACTGTTACATTAGATACACTGGTGGAGGGGGTGTTAATCAGCTGATACACTGTTACATTAGAGACACTGGTGGAGGGGTGTTAATTAGCTGATACACTGTTACATTAAATACACTGGGGGGGGGGGTGTTAATCAGCTGATACACTGGTGGAGGGGGTGTTAATCAGCTGATACACTGTTACATTAGATACACTGGGGAGGGGGTGTTAATCAGCTGATACACTGTTACATTAGATACACTGGTGGAGGGGGTGTTAATCAGCTGATACACTGGTGGAGGGGGTGTTAATCAGCTGATACACTGTTACATTAGATACACTGGTGGAGGGGGTGTTAATCAGCTGATACACTGTTACATTAGATACACTGGTGGAGGGGGTGTTAATCAGCTGATACACTGTTACATTAGATACACTGGTGGAGGGGGTGTTAATCAGCTGATACACTGGTGGAGGGGGTGTTAATCAGCTGATACACTGGTGGAGGGGGTGTTAATCAGCTGATACACTGTTACATTAGATACACTGGGGGGAGGGGGTGTTAATCAGCTGATACACTGGTGGAGGGGGTGTTAATCAGCTGATACACTGTTACATTAGATACACTGGGGGAGGGGGTGTTAATCAGCTGATACACTGGGGAGGGGGTGTTAATCAGCTGATACACTGGTGGAGGGGGTGTTAATCAGCTGATACACTGTTACATTAGATACACTGGGGGAGGGGTGTTAATCAGCTGATACACTGTTACATTAGATACACTGGGGGGGGGGGGGTGTTAATCAGCTGATACACTGTTACATTAGATACACTGGTGGAGGGGGTGTTAATCAGCTGATACACTGGTGGAGGGGGTGTTAATCAGCTGATACACTGTTACATTAGATACACTGGTGGAGGGGGTGTTAATCAGCTGATACACTGTTACATTAGATACACTGGTGGAGGGGGTGTTAATCAGCTGATACACTGTTACATTAGATACACTGGTGGAGGGGGTGTTAATCAGCTGATACACTGGTGAAGGGGGTGTTAATCAGCTGATACACTGGTGGAGGGGGTGTTAATCAGCTGATACACTGTTACATTAGATACACTGGTGGAGGGGGTGTTAATCAGCTGATACACTGTTACATTAGATACACTGGTGGAGGGGGTGTTAATCAGCTGATACACTGTTACATTAGATACACTGGGGGGAGGGGGTGTTAATCAGCTGATACACTGTTACATTAGATACACTGGTGGGGGGGGTGTTAATCAGTTATGTTATGATCTCCCTCACTAAATTTAACCGTCAGTTGTCAGAGCAGCTTACCGATCACTGCACCTGTACACAGCCCATCTGAAATTAGCCCACCCAACTACCTCATCCCCATATTGTTATTTATTTTGCTCATTTGCACCCCAGTATCTCTATTTGCACATCATCTTCTGCACATCTATCACTCCAGTGTTAATACTAAATTGTAATTATTTTGCACTATGGCCTATTTATTGCCTTACCTCCATAACTTGCTACATTTGCACACACTGTATATATATTTTCTGTTGTGTTTTTGACTGTACGTTTTGTTTATTCCATATGTAACTCTGTGTTGTTGTTGTTTTTATCGCACTGCTTTGCTTTATCTTGGCCAGGTCGCAGTTGTAAATGAGAACTTGTTCTCAACTGGCTTACCTGGTTAAATAAAGGTTAATATATATATATATATATATATATATATATATATATATATATATATATATATATATATATATATATATATATATATTAAATAAGACATCATAACATAAAACATTATAACACATCATTTTACATTTTAGTCATTTAGCAGACGCTCTTATCCAGAGCGACTTACAGTTAGTGAATGCATATATTATATATATATTTTTTTCATACCCCCCCGTGGGAATCATCATAACATAAGAAAACAGTACATAAAATGCGGTTCAGTTTAAAAGCAATGAAGGAATTCTGATCATCCACATAGTAACCCAGTGTCGCCTGTAAACAGACCCATTATAAACAGTATTTATAGAAAAAAAAAGACTCGCTTTGCTTTCCTCTCCTGACTCCCGGATGCACTCATCGCGCCGTCTGCTGATGAGCGGGCGGAAATATTTGTTTTGCCGCTCAGTCTCGGTAAACACAACAAAATACAGCGTTTAAACCGCAGAAACACAACACTGAACACTGATGTACCCACCAGTTTGTGTTCGTAGTGTAACCGCTGTGTATCCCGTTCGTTGATTTTGCAGCTTGTAACGTCTCAACCTGTTCCTCCAGGCCCGGCCTACTGAGTCTGATGGACAGACGGCTCGGCCAATGACAGACCAGGATTCCCGACGAAAACTTCACCCAGCCGACGTGCTGTTCTTAGGGGAGACGTCATCACGTCTACATCGATTTGAATTCGCCTTGCAGAGATGTTTCTAGATTCTGATTCTGAATAGTTATTACATTTTTTTAAAACTATTTTGCCATGTGTTTGATCGGGTGTGTTACAACCGGTCTTTAGAAGGCTAGCTACCAAGCTTATCCGATTTGTGGCGCTAATGGGGGTTAATGCAAAAATACGCATTGTAGAATAAAAAATTACTCCCGCACACACGACTATCTCTACACCTTTAATGTAGTCAACGTTTCGGTCCGAAAGCTTTTTCAAGACCTTTTCATATTTTTATTTTTTTTGGGGAAAAAGTCTACAGGTGACAAAAAGCCTTAGCCCTCAGCGCAGGAGAATCCAGACAGAGAGCATGCTCCTGGGTCGGTCACCAGAGGTCACTGCTGTCTCTGTTTTTTACCAGACAGAACCGTCGAGTCCATTACACATGGCGGATCCGAAGCAGTATTGAACAGATAGAACAGGAGACAGAGAGGGACAGGGCTGAACACTATTTAGCCTACCCTACACAACACTATCTCTACATTATGAGGTTAAATATCTAAGGAAGGACATCTAAGGAAGTCTCGAGGTTTTGCTCGCCTGAGGTAGAGTATCTCATGATAAGCTGTAGACCACACTATCTACCAAGAGAGTTTTCATCTATGTTCTTCGTAGCTGTCTATTTACCACCACAAACCGATGCTGGCACTAAGACCGCACTCAATTAACCGTATAACGGCCATAACCAAACAGGAAAACGCTCATCCAGAGGCGGCGCTCCTAGTGGCCGGGGACTTTAATGCAGGGAAACTTAAATCTGTTTTACCTCATTTCTACCAGACATATACATTTTAGTCATTTAGCAGACGCTCTTATCCAGAGCGACTTACAGTTAGTGAGTGCATACATTTTCATACTGGCCCCCCATGGGAATCAAACCCACAACCCTGGCGTTGCAAGCGCCATGCTCTACCAACTGAGCTACATGGGACTACCAGCATGTTAAATGTGCAACCAGAGGGAAAAAAAACTAGACCACCTTTACTCCACACACAGAGACGCATACAAAGCTCTCCCTCGCCCTCCATTTGGAGAATCTGGCTATAATTCTATCCTCCTGACTCCTGCTTACAAGCAGAAACTAAAGCAGGAAACACCAGTGACTCGGTCAATGAAAAAGTGGTCAGATGAAGCAGATGCTAAGCTACAGGACTGTTTTGCTAGCACAGACTGGAATATGTTCCGGGATTCTTCAGATAGCATTGAGGAGTACATCACCTCAGTAACCGGCTTCATCAATAATAATAATAATAATATGCCATTTAACAGACGCTTTTATCCAAAGTGACTTACAGTCATGTGTGCATACATTTTTACATATGGGTGGTCCCGAACCCACTACCCTGGCATTACAAGCGCCATGCTTTACCAATTGAGCTACAGAGGACCACACAATAAGTGCATCGATGATGTCGACCCCACAGTGACTGTACGTACATACCCCAACCAGAAGCCATGGATTACAGGAAACATCCGCACTGAGCTAAAGGGTAGAGCTGCCGCTTTCAAGGAGCGGGACTCTAACCCAGAAGCTTTTAAGAAATCCCGCTATGCCCTCCGACGAACCATCAAACAGGCAAAGAGTCAATACAGGACTAAGATTGAATCATACTACACTGGCTCTGACGCTCGTCGGATGTGGCAGGGCTTGAAAACTATTACAGACTACAAAGGAAAGCACAGCCGCGAGCTGCCCAGTGACACAAGCCTACCAGACGAGCTAAATTACTTCTATGCTCTCTTCGAGGCAAGCAACACTGAAACATGCATCAGAGCATCAGCTGTTCCGGACGGCTGTGTGATCACACTCTCCGTAGCCGATGTGAGTAAGACCTTTAAACAGGTCAACATTCACAAGGCCGCAGGGCCAGACGGATTACCAGGACGTGTACGAGCATGTGCTGACCAACTGGCAAGTGTCTTTACTGACATTTTCAACCTCTCCCTGTCTGAGTGTGTAATACCAACATGTTTCAAGCAGACCACCATAGTTCCCCTTGCCCAAGGACACTAAGGTAACCTGCCTAAATGACTACCGACCCGTAGCACTCACGTCTGTAGCCATGAAGTGCTTTGAAAGGCTGGTCATGGCTCACATCAACACCATTATCCCAGAAACCCTAGACCCACTCCAATTTGCATACCGCCCCAACAGATCCACAGATGATGCAATCTCTATTGCACTCCACACTGCCCTTTCCCACCTGGACAAGAGGAACACCTACGTGAGAATGCTATTCATTGACTACAGCTCAGCATTCAACATCATAGTGCCCTCAAAGCTCATCACTAAGCTGAGGACCCTGGGACTAAACACCTCCCTCTGCAAATGGATCCTGGACTTCCTGACGGGCCGCCCCCAGGTGGTAAGGGTAGGTAACAACACATCCGCCTGTATATAGCCTCCCTACTGTTATTTTTACTGCTGCTCTTTAATTATTTGTTACTTTTAATTCGTATTATTTTATATTGTATTTTTTTGTGTTTTTTTGTGTGTATTCTTTATTAAAACTGCATTGTTGGTTAAGGGCTTGTAAGTAAGCATTTCAATGTAAGGTCTACACCTGTTGTATTCGGCGCATGTGACAAATAAAATGTGATTTGTGTTATTAACCATGGGGGATTACGTTGGAGGGAATTCAGGGACCTCTAGACCAACTAGGCCTGTCTCTGTTTGTTGCGTCACCCTCCTGCTAATGTTGTCTCTCTCATTATGGTACAAGCTGTGCGCGTGTGTACGAGTGGGGGGTGTGTGTTGTGTATGTACGAGTGGGGTGTGTGTGTGTGTTGTGTGTGTATGAGTGAGGGGTGTGTGTGTGTTGTGAGTGTATGAGTGAGGGGTGTGTGTGTGTTGTGAGTGTATGAGTGAGGGGTGTGTGTGTGTTGTGTGTGTATGAGTGAGGGGTGTGTGTGTGTTGTGTGTGTATGAGTGAGGGGTGTGTGTGTGTTGTGTGTGTATGAGTGAGGGGGTGTGTGTGTGTTGTGTGTGTATGAGTGAGGGGTGTGTGTGTGTTGTGTGTGTATGAGTGAGGGGTGTGTGTGTGTTGTGTGTGTATGAGTGAGGGGTGTGTGTGTGTTGTGTGTGTATGAGTGAGGGGTGTGTGTGTGTTGTGTGTGTATGAGTGAGGGGTGTGTGTGTGTTGTGAGTGTGTCACCTCTGTGTTGTGTACAGACACTGAGAGTGAAATCTATCAGAGACTGGGCCTTCCTACCCACTAATCTATCAGAGACTGGACCTTCCTACCCACTAATCTATCAGAGACTGGGCCTTCCTACCCACTAATCTATCAGAGAATGGGCCTTCCTACCCACTAATCTATCAGAGACTGGGCCTTCCTACCCACTAATCTAACAGAGACTGGGCCTTCCTACCCTCTAATCTATCAGAGACTGGGCCTTCCTACCCACTAATCTAACAGAGACTGGGCCTTCCTACCCTCTAATCTAACAGAGACTGGGCCTTCCTACCCACTATCAGAGACTGGGCCTTCCTACCCTCTAATCTATCAGAGACTGGGCCTTCCTACCCACTAATCTATCAGAGACTGGGCCTTCCTACCCTCTAATCTAACAGAGACTGGGCCTTCCTACCCACTATCAGAGACTGGGCCTTCCTACCCTCTAATCTATCAGAGACTGGGCCTTCCTACCCACTATCAGAGACTGGGCCTTCCTACCCTCTAATCTATCAGAGACTGGGCCTTCCTACCCACTAATCTATCAGAGACTGGGCCTTCCTACCCTCTAATCTAACAGAGACTGGGCCTTCCTACCCACTATCAGAGACTGGGCCTTCCTACCCTCTAATCTATCAGAGACTGGGCCTTCCTACCCACTATCAGAGACTGGGCCTTCCTACCCACTATCAGAGACTGGGCCTTCCTACCCACTATCAGAGACTGGGCCTTCCTACCCACTAATCTAACAGAGACTGGGCCTTCCTACCCTCTAATCTATCAGAGACTGGGCCTTCCTACCCACTAATCTAACAGAGACTGGGCCTTCCTACCCACTAATCTAACAGAGACTGGGCCTTCCTACCCACTAATCTATCAGAGACTGGGCCTTCCTACCCACTAATCTAACAGAGACTGGGCCTTCCTACCCTCTAATCTATCAGAGAATGGGCCTTCCTACCCACTAATCTATCAGAGACTGGGCCTTCCTACCCACTAATCTATCAGAGACTGGGCCTTCCTACCCACTAATCTATCAGAGAATGGGCCTTCCTACCCACTAATCTATCAGAGACTGGGCCTTCCTACCCACTAATCTAACAGAGACTGGGCCTTCCTACCCTCTAATCTATCAGAGACTGGGCCTTCCTACCCACTATCAGAGACTGGGCCTTCCTACCCTCTAATCTATCAGAGACTGGGCCTTCCTACCCACTAATCTATCAGAGACTGGGCCTTCCTACCCTCTAATCTAACAGAGACTGGGCCTTCCTACCCACTATCAGAGACTGGGCCTTCCTACCCTCTAATCTATCAGAGACTGGGCCTTCCTACCCACTATCAGAGACTGGGCCTTCCTACCCTCTAATCTATCAGAGACTGGGCCTTCCTACCCACTAATCTATCAGAGACTGGGCCTTCCTACCCTCTAATCTAACAGAGACTGGGCCTTCCTACCCACTATCAGAGACTGGGCCTTCCTACCCTCTAATCTATCAGAGACTGGGCCTTCCTACCCACTATCAGAGACTGGGCCTTCCTACCCACTATCAGAGACTGGGCCTTCCTACCCACTATCAGAGACTGGGCCTTCCTACCCACTAATCTAACAGAGAATGGGCCTTCCTACCCACTAATCTAACAGAGACTGGGCCTTCCTACCCTCTAATCTATCAGAGAATGGGCCTTCCTACCCACTAATCTAACAGAGACTGGGCCTTCCTACCCACTAATCTAACAGAGACTGGGCCTTCCTACCCACTAATCTATCAGAGACTGGGCCTTCCTACCCACTAATCTAACAGAGACTGGGCCTTCCTACCCTCTAATCTATCAGAGAATGGGCCTTCCTACCCACTAATCTATCAGAGACTGGGCCTTCCTACCCACTAATCTATCAGAGACTGGGCCTTCCTACCCACTAATCTATCAGAGAATGGGCCTTCCTACCCACTAATCTATCAGAGACTGGGCCTTCCTACCCACTAATCTAACAGAGACTGGGCCTTCCTACCCTCTAATCTATCAGAGACTGGGCCTTCCTACCCACTATCAGAGACTGGGCCTTCCTACCCTCTAATCTATCAGAGACTGGGCCTTCCTACCCACTAATCTATCAGAGACTGGGCCTTCCTACCCTCTAATCTAACAGAGACTGGGCCTTCCTACCCACTATCAGAGACTGGGCCTTCCTACCCTCTAATCTATCAGAGACTGGGCCTTCCTACCCACTATCAGAGACTGGGCCTTCCTACCCTCTAATCTATCAGAGACTGGGCCTTCCTACCCACTAATCTATCAGAGACTGGGCCTTCCTACCCTCTAATCTAACAGAGACTGGGCCTTCCTACCCACTATCAGAGACTGGGCCTTCCTACCCTCTAATCTATCAGAGACTGGGCCTTCCTACCCACTATCAGAGACTGGGCCTTCCTACCCACTATCAGAGACTGGGCCTTCCTACCCACTATCAGAGACTGGGCCTTCCTACCCACTAATCTAACAGAGAATGGGCCTTCCTACCCACTAATCTAACAGAGACTGGGCCTTCCTACCCTCTAATCTATCAGAGACTGGGCCTTCCTACCCACTAATCTAACAGAGACTGGGCCTTCCTACCCACTAATCTAACAGAGACTGGGCCTTCCTACCCACTAATCTATCAGAGACTGGGCCTTCCTACCCACTAATCTAACAGAGACTGGGCCTTCCTACCCTCTAATCTATCAGAGAATGGGCCTTCCTACCCACTAATCTATCAGAGACTGGGCCTTCCTACCCACTAATCTAACAGAGACTGGGCCTTCCTACCCTCTAATCTATCAGAGAATGGGCCTTCCTACCCACTAATCTATCAGAGACTGGGCCTTCCTACCCACTAATCTAACAGAGACTGGGCCTTCCTACCCTCTAATCTATCAGAGACTGGACCTTCCTACCCACTAATCTATCAGAGACTGGACCTTCCTACCCACTATCAGAGACTGGGCCTTCCTACCCACTAATCTATCAGAGACTGGGCCTTCCTACCCACTAATCTATCAGAGACTGGACCTTCCTACCCACTATCAGAGACTGGGCCTTCCTACCCACTAATCTATCAGAGACTGGGGCTTCCTACCCTCTAACAGAGACTGGGCCTTCCTACCCGCTAATCTATCAGAGAATGGGCCTTCCTACCCTCTATCAGAGAATGGGCCTTCCTACCCGCTAATCTATCAGAGAATGGGCCTTCCTACCCTCTAATCTATCAGAGACTGGACCTTCCTACCCACTAATCTAACAGAGACTGGGCCTTCCTACCCACTAATCTAACAGAGACTGGGCCTTCCTACCCACTAATCTAACAGAGACTGGGCCTTCCTACCCACTAATCTATCAGAGACTGGGGCTTCCTACCCTCTAACAGAGACTGGGCCTTCCTACCCACTAATCTATCAGAGACTGGGGCTTCCTACCCTCTAACAGAGACTGGGCCTTCCTACCCGCTAATCTATCAGAGAATGGGCCTTCCTACCCTCTATCAGAGAATGGGCCTTCCTACCCGCTAATCTATCAGAGAATGGGCCTTCCTACCCCTCTAATCTATCAGAGACTGGACCTTCCTACCCACTAATCTAACAGAGACTGGGCCTTCCTACCCACTAATCTAACAGAGACTGGGCCTTCCTACCCTCTAATCTATCAGAGACTGGACCTTCCTACCCACTAATCTATCAGAGACTGGGCCTTCCTACCCTCTAATCTATCAGAGACTGGACCTTCCTACCCACTAATCTATCAGAGACTGGGCCTTCCTACCCACTAATCTAACAGAGAATGGGCCTTCCTACCCTCTAATCTATCAGAGACTGGGCCTTCCTACCCTCTAATCTAACAGAGAATGGGCCTTCCTACCCACTAATCTAACAGAGACTGGGCCTTCCTACCCACTAATCTAACAGAGAATGGGCCTTCCTACCCACTAATCTAACAGAGACTGGGCCTTCCTACCCTCTAATCTAACAGAGACTGGGCCTTCCTACCCTCTAATCTATCAGAGACTGGGCCTTCCTACCCTCTAATCTATCAGAGACTGGGCCTTCCTACCCACTAATCTATCAGAGACTGGGCCTTCCTACCCACTAATCTATCAGAGAATGGGCCTTCCTACCCACTAATCTAACAGAGACTGGGCCTTCCTACCCACTAATCTATCAGAGACTGGGCCTTCCTACCCACTAATCTAACAGAGACTGGGCCTTCCTACCCACTAATCTAACAGAGACTGGGCCTTCCTACCCACTAATCTATCAGAGAATGGGCCTTCCTACCCACTAATCTATCAGAGACTGGGCCTTCCTACCCACTAATCTATCAGAGACTGGGCCTTCCTACCCACTAATCTAACAGAGACTGGACCTTCCTACCCTCTAATCTATCAGAGAATGGGCCTTCCTACCCACTAATCTATCAGAGACTGGGGCTTCCTACCCTCTAATCTAACAGAGACTGGGCCTTCCTACCCACTAATCTATCAGAGATTGGGCCTTCCTACCCACTAATCTAACAAAGACTAGGCCTTCCTACCCACTAATCTATCAGAGACTGGGCCTTCCTACCCACTAATCTAACAGAGACTGGGCCTTCCTACCCACTAATCTATCAGAGACTGGGGCTTCCTACCCTCTAACAGAGACTGGGCCTTCCTACCCGCTAATCTATCAGAGAATGGGCCTTCCTACCCTCTATCAGAGAATGGGCCTTCCTACCCACTAATCTATCAGAGACTGGGGCTTCCTACCCTCTAACAGAGACTGGGCCTTCCTACCCACTAATCTATCAGAGACTGGGGCTTCCTACCCTCTAACAGAGACTGGGCCTTCCTACCCGCTAATCTATCAGAGAATGGGCCTTCCTACCCTCTATCAGAGAATGGGCCTTCCTACCCGCTAATCTATCAGAGAATGGGCCTTCCTACCCTCTAATCTATCAGAGACTGGACCTTCCTACCCACTAATCTAACAGAGACTGGGCCTTCCTACCCACTAATCTAACAGAGACTGGGCCTTCCTACCCTCTAATCTATCAGAGACTGGACCTTCCTACCCACTAATCTATCAGAGACTGGGCCTTCCTACCCTCTAATCTATCAGAGACTGGACCTTCCTACCCACTAATCTATCAGAGACTGGGCCTTCCTACCCACTAATCTAACAGAGAATGGGCCTTCCTACCCTCTAATCTATCAGAGACTGGGCCTTCCTACCCTCTAATCTAACAGAGAATGGGCCTTCCTACCCACTAATCTAACAGAGACTGGGCCTTCCTACCCACTAATCTAACAGAGAATGGGCCTTCCTACCCACTAATCTAACAGAGACTGGGCCTTCCTACCCTCTAATCTAACAGAGACTGGGCCTTCCTACCCTCTAATCTATCAGAGACTGGGCCTTCCTACCCTCTAATCTATCAGAGACTGGGCCTTCCTACCCACTAATCTATCAGAGACTGGGCCTTCCTACCCACTAATCTATCAGAGAATGGGCCTTCCTACCCACTAATCTAACAGAGACTGGGCCTTCCTACCCACTAATCTATCAGAGACTGGGCCTTCCTACCCACTAATCTAACAGAGACTGGGCCTTCCTACCCACTAATCTAACAGAGACTGGGCCTTCCTACCCACTAATCTATCAGAGAATGGGCCTTCCTACCCACTAATCTATCAGAGACTGGGCCTTCCTACCCACTAATCTATCAGAGACTGGGCCTTCCTACCCACTAATCTAACAGAGACTGGACCTTCCTACCCTCTAATCTATCAGAGAATGGGCCTTCCTACCCACTAATCTATCAGAGACTGGGGCTTCCTACCCTCTAATCTAACAGAGACTGGGCCTTCCTACCCACTAATCTATCAGAGATTGGGCCTTCCTACCCACTAATCTAACAAAGACTAGGCCTTCCTACCCACTAATCTATCAGAGACTGGGCCTTCCTACCCACTAATCTAACAGAGACTGGGCCTTCCTACCCACTAATCTATCAGAGACTGGGGCTTCCTACCCTCTAACAGAGACTGGGCCTTCCTACCCGCTAATCTATCAGAGAATGGGCCTTCCTACCCTCTATCAGAGAATGGGCCTTCCTACCCGCTAATCTATCAGAGAATGGGCCTTCCTACCCTCTAATCTATCAGAGACTGGACCTTCCTACCCACTAATCTAACAGAGACTGGGCCTTCCTACCCACTAATCTAACAGAGACTGGGCCTTCCTACCCTCTAATCTATCAGAGACTGGACCTTCCTACCCACTAATCTATCAGAGACTGGGCCTTCCTACCCTCTAATCTATCAGAGACTGGACCTTCCTACCCACTAATCTATCAGAGACTGGGCCTTCCTACCCACTAATCTAACAGAGAATGGGCCTTCCTACCCTCTAATCTATCAGAGACTGGGCCTTCCTACCCACTAATCTATCAGAGACTGGGCCTTCCTACCCACTAATCTATCAGAGACTGGGCCTTCCTATCCACTAATCTAACAGAGACTGGACCTTCCTACCCTCTAATCTATCAGAGAATGGGCCTTCCTACCCACTAATCTATCAGAGACTGGGGCTTCCTACCCTCTAATCTAACAGAGACTGTGCCTTCCTACCCACTAATCTATCAGAGACTGGGCCTTCCTACCCACTAATCTAACAGAGACTGGGCCTTCCTACCCACTAATCTATCAGAGACTGGGCCTTCCTACCCACTAATCTAACAGAGACTGGGCCTTCCTACCCACTAATCTATCAGAGACTGGGGCTTCCTACCCTCTAACAGAGACTGGGCCTTCCTACCCGCTAATCTATCAGAGAATGGGCCTTCCTACCCTCTATCAGAGAATGGGCCTTCCTACCCGCTAATCTATCAGAGAATGGGCCTTCCTACCCTCTAATCTATCAGAGACTGGACCTTCCTACCCACTAATCTAACAGAGACTGGGCCTTCCTACCCACTAATCTAACAGAGACTGGGCCTTCCTACCCTCTAATCTATCAGAGACTGGACCTTCCTACCCACTAATCTATCAGAGACTGGGCCTTCCTACCCTCTAATCTATCAGAGACTGGACCTTCCTACCCACTAATCTATCAGAGACTGGGCCTTCCTACCCACTAATCTAACAGAGAATGGGCCTTCCTACCCTCTAATCTATCAGAGACTGGGCCTTCCTACCCACTAATCTAACAGAGAATGGGCCTTCCTACCCTCTAATCTATCAGAGAATGGGCCTTCCTACCCACTAATCTATCAGAGACTGGGCCTTCCTACCCACTAATCTAACAGAGACTGGGCCTTCCTACCCTCTAATCTATCAGAGACTGGGCCTTCCTACCCACTATCAGAGACTGGGCCTTCCTACCCTCTAATCTATCAGAGACTGGGCCTTCCTACCCACTAATCTATCAGAGACTGGGCCTTCCTACCCTCTAATCTAACAGAGACTGGGCCTTCCTACCCACTATCAGAGACTGGGCCTTCCTACCCTCTAATCTATCCGAGACTGGGCCTTCCTACCCACTATCAGAGACTGGGCCTTCCTACCCTCTAATCTATCAGAGACTGGGCCTTCCTACCCACTAATCTATCAGAGACTGGGCCTTCCTACCCTCTAATCTAACAGAGACTGGGCCTTCCTACCCACTATCAGAGACTGGGCCTTCCTACCCTCTAATCTATCAGAGACTGGGCCTTCCTACCCACTATCAGAGACTGGGCCTTCCTACCCACTATCAGAGACTGGGCCTTCCTACCCACTATCAGAGACTGGGCCTTCCTACCCACTAATCTAACAGAGACTGGGCCTTCCTACCCTCTAATCTATCAGAGACTGGGCCTTCCTACCCACTAATCTAACAGAGACTGGGCCTTCCTACCCACTAATCTAACAGAGACTGGGCCTTCCTACCCACTAATCTATCAGAGACTGGGCCTTCCTACCCACTAATCTAACAGAGACTGGGCCTTCCTACCCTCTAATCTATCAGAGAATGGGCCTTCCTACCCACTAATCTATCAGAGACTGGGCCTTCCTACCCACTAATCTATCAGAGACTGGGCCTTCCTACCCACTAATCTATCAGAGAATGGGCCTTCCTACCCACTAATCTATCAGAGACTGGGCCTTCCTACCCACTAATCTAACAGAGACTGGGCCTTCCCTACCCTCTAATCTATCAGAGACTGGGCCTTCCTACCCACTATCAGAGACTGGGCCTTCCTACCCTCTAATCTATCAGAGACTGGGCCTTCCTACCCACTAATCTATCAGAGACTGGGCCTTCCTACCCTCTAATCTAACAGAGACTGGGCCTTCCTACCCACTATCAGAGACTGGGCCTTCCTACCCTCTAATCTATCAGAGACTGGGCCTTCCTACCCACTATCAGAGACTGGGCCTTCCTACCCTCTAATCTATCAGAGACTGGGCCTTCCTACCCACTAATCTATCAGAGACTGGGCCTTCCTACCCTCTAATCTAACAGAGACTGGGCCTTCCTACCCACTATCAGAGACTGGGCCTTCCTACCCTCTAATCTATCAGAGACTGGGCCTTCCTACCCACTATCAGAGACTGGGCCTTCCTACCCACTATCAGAGACTGGGCCTTCCTACCCACTATCAGAGATTGGGCCTTCCTACCCACTAATCTAACAGAGAATGGGCCTTCCTACCCACTAATCTAACAGAGACTGGGCCTTCCTACCCTCTAATCTATCAGAGAATGGGCCTTCCTACCCACTAATCTAACAGAGACTGGGCCTTCCTACCCACTAATCTAACAGAGACTGGGCCTTCCTACCCACTAATCTATCAGAGACTGGGCCTTCCTACCCACTAATCTAACAGAGACTGGGCCTTCCTACCCTCTAATCTATCAGAGAATGGGCCTTCCTACCCACTAATCTATCAGAGACTGGGCCTTCCTACCCACTAATCTATCAGAGACTGGGCCTTCCTACCCACTAATCTATCAGAGAATGGGCCTTCCTACCCACTAATCTATCAGAGACTGGGCCTTCCTACCCACTAATCTAACAGAGACTGGGCCTTCCTACCCTCTAATCTATCAGAGACTGGGCCTTCCTACCCACTATCAGAGACTGGGCCTTCCTACCCTCTAATCTATCAGAGACTGGGCCTTCCTACCCACTAATCTATCAGAGACTGGGCCTTCCTACCCTCTAATCTAACAGAGACTGGGCCTTCCTACCCACTATCAGAGACTGGGCCTTCCTACCCTCTAATCTATCAGAGACTGGGCCTTCCTACCCACTATCAGAGACTGGGCCTTCCTACCCTCTAATCTATCAGAGACTGGGCCTTCCTACCCACTAATCTATCAGAGACTGGGCCTTCCTACCCTCTAATCTAACAGAGACTGGGCCTTCCTACCCACTATCAGAGACTAGGCCTTCCTACCCTCTAATCTATCAGAGACTGGGCCTCCCTACCCACTATCAGAGACTGGGCCTTCCTACCACTATCAGAGACTGGGCCTTCCTACCCACTATCAGAGACTGGGCCTTCCTACCCACTAATCTAACAGAGAATGGGCCTTCCTACCCACTAATCTAACAGAGACTGGGCCTTCCTACCCTCTAATCTATCAGAGACTGGGCCTTCCTACCCACTAATCTAACAGAGACTGGGCCTTCCTACCCACTAATCTAACAGAGACTGGGCCTTCCTACCCACTAATCTATCAGAGACTGGGCCTTCCTACCCACTAATCTAACAGAGACTGGGCCTTCCTACCCTCTAATCTATCAGAGAATGGGCCTTCCTACCCACTAATCTATCAGAGACTGGGCCTTCCTACCCACTAATCTAACAGAGACTGGGCCTTCCTACCCTCTAATCTATCAGAGAATGGGCCTTCCTACCCACTAATCTATCAGAGACTGGGCCTTCCTACCCACTAATCTAACAGAGACTGGGCCTTCCTACCCTCTAATCTATCAGAGACTGGACCTTCCTACCCACTAATCTATCAGAGACTGGACCTTCCTACCCACTATCAGAGACTGGGCCTTCCTACCCACTAATCTATCAGAGACTGGGCCTTCCTACCCACTAATCTATCAGAGACTGGACCTTCCTACCCACTATCAGAGACTGGGCCTTCCTACCCACTAATCTATCAGAGACTGGGGCTTCCTACCCTCTAACAGAGACTGGGCCTTCCTACCCGCTAATCTATCAGAGAATGGGCCTTCCTACCCTCTATCAGAGAATGGGCCTTCCTACCCGCTAATCTATCAGAGAATGGGCCTTCCTACCCTCTAATCTATCAGAGACTGGACCTTCCTACCCACTAATCTAACAGAGACTGGGCCTTCCTACCCACTAATCTAACAGAGACTGGGCCTTCCTACCCACTAATCTAACAGAGACTGGGCCTTCCTACCCACTAATCTATCAGAGACTGGGGCTTCCTACCCTCTAACAGAGACTGGGCCTTCCTACCCACTAATCTATCAGAGACTGGGGCTTCCTACCCTCTAACAGAGACTGGGCCTTCCTACCCGCTAATCTATCAGAGAATGGGCCTTCCTACCCTCTATCAGAGAATGGGCCTTCCTACCCGCTAATCTATCAGAGAATGGGCCTTCCTACCCTCTAATCTATCAGAGACTGGACCTTCCTACCCACTAATCTAACAGAGACTGGGCCTTCCTACCCACTAATCTAACAGAGACTGGGCCTTCCTACCCTCTAATCTATCAGAGACTGGACCTTCCTACCCACTAATCTATCAGAGACTGGGCCTTCCTACCCTCTAATCTATCAGAGACTGGACCTTCCTACCCACTAATCTATCAGAGACTGGGCCTTCCTACCCACTAATCTAACAGAGAATGGGCCTTCCTACCCTCTAATCTATCAGAGACTGGGCCTTCCTACCCTCTAATCTAACAGAGAATGGGCCTTCCTACCCACTAATCTAACAGAGACTGGGCCTTCCTACCCACTAATCTAACAGAGAATGGGCCTTCCTACCCACTAATCTAACAGAGACTGGGCCTTCCTACCCTCTAATCTAACAGAGATTGGGCCTTCCTACCCTCTAATCTAACAGAGACTGGGCCTTCCTACCCGCTAATCTAACAGAGATTGGGCCTTCCTACCCGCTAATCTAACAGAGACTGGGCCTTCCTACCCACTAATCTAACAGAGACTGGGCCTTCCTACCCGCTAATCTAACAGAGACTGGGCCTTCCTACCCACTAATCTAACAGAGATTGGGCCTTCCTACCCACTAATCTAACAGAGACTGGGCCTTCCTACCCTCTAATCTAACAGAGACTGGGCCTTCCTACCCGCTAATCTAACAGAGACTGGGCCTTCCTACCCACTAATCTAACAGAGACTGGGCCTTCCTACCCTCTAATCTAACAGAGACTGGGCCTTCCATTTGCTAATGCAACAAGCAGTGTTAGTTGATGCTAGCTAATCCTATATACCTAAATAGTTCACTAGCTAGTAGCTACCTACTTTAGCTGGCTAAAATGTGCCCAGTTTCGGAAGCTTTGTTAGCTAACTCAATCTAACTAAACTGACACGAGCTAACTTGTTAACAAGCTAGCTAACTAGTAGTTTCCCGAATCTGGGCACATTTTAGTCAGCTAACGTTAGTCTAGCCAAATACCTTTTCTCTAAACACCTGGTCAAGCTAACTAGCTAACTAATTTTTAGCTTTCGGGTGTAAATTAGCCATTTTATTCCTTGTGTTAGTTGATAAAGTTGTACTTACCTAGCTAATTACTGTAGACTTCAATTATTGACATAACCTACTAGCTAGATCAATTAACATAGTTTTTTCCTCATTGTAATATTAAATGGTGGTCACAAACTCTCACTTAACTAATGTTGTTTTTAGCTTTAGTATTTGGCACGATCGTCATAAGAGGCAGACCAAGGCGCAGCGTGATATGCGTACATCTTTTAATGAGTACTTTAACAACAATGACAAAACAACAAAACGATAACGTGACGTCCTACGGTTAACAAAACACAAACCTCTCCGGAACAAGATCCCACACAATGACAAGTGCAAAACAGGCTGCCTAAGTATGGGTTCCCAGTCAGAGACAACAAGCCACAGCTGCCTCTGATTGGGAACCACCCCGGCCAAACATAGAAACACATGAACTAGAACATGAAACATAGAACACTAAACATAGAAACGAACACCCATAATAGTCCCCAGAGCCAGGGCGTGACAGTGATGGTAGTTATGTTGCTAAGTAACAGTCTTTCTCTTTTCCTTCTTCTTTCAGAGAAATCAATCAAACGTATTTATAAAGCAGATGTCACAAAGTGCTTATGCAGAAACCCAGAACTAAGACCCCCAAACAGCAAAGCAATGCCGATGTAGAAGCACGAGCACCATCTTAAGAAGTATGGAGAACTGATGGCAAACACACTGAAGAGAAAACATGCCCCTAAAGACTCCCTCCACCATCAAGCGGAGCTCATTACTGAAGACAAGTGTCTCAAAAAAATCCATCGACAAAGCTGTGGTGAAGTATGTGGTCCAGGGGGGGCTCCAAACGTTCCGCTGTTGTGGAACAAAAGAACCGTTCAGAGAGTTTGTCCAGGATCTGCAGCCTAACTCAAAGATCTTATCAAGGCCCACACTGTACATTTTGACACTTCATAGATTTTGAGAACCATCCATTCGGCATCCAGGCTCTGTCGTAGCCGGGCCGCGACCGGGAGACCCCATGGGGACGGCGCATCAATTGGCCCAGCGTCGTCCAGGGTAGGGGGAGGGAATGGCCGGCAGGGGATGTAGCTCAGTTGGTAGAGCATGGCGTTTGCAACGCCAGGGTTGTGGGTTCGATTCCCACGGGGGGCCTGTATGTAAAAAATAATGTATGCACTCACTAACTGTAAGTCGCTCTGGATAAGAGCGTCTGCTAAATGACTTAAATGTAAACTACAATCCTGACGTTGTGGTTCAGTCCAATGGGTAGCCTACTTAGCCCTGTTGCTTGGTCTATATACAGTGTCTTGCAAAATTATTCATCCCCTTTGGCGTTTTTTCCTATTTTGTTGCATTACAACCTGTAATTCAAATGTATTTTTTATTTGGATTTCATGTAATGGACGTACACAAAATAGTCCAAATTGGTGAAGTGAAATGAAAAAAATAACTTGTTAAAATTTTTTCTAAATAATAAATAACGGAAAAGTGGTGCGTGCATATGTATTCACCCCCCTTTGCTATGAAGCCCCTAAATAAGATCTAGTGCAACCAATTACCTTCAGAAGTAACATAATTAGTTAAATAAAGTCCACCTGTGTGCAATCTAAGTGTCACATGATCTCAGTATATATACACCTGTTCTGAAAGGCCCCAGAGTCTGCAACACCACTAAGCAAGGGGCACCACCAAGCAAGCTGCACCATGAAGACCAAGGAGCTCTCCAAACAGGTCAGGGACAAAGTTGTGGAGAAGTACAGATCAGGGTTGGGTTATAAAAAAATATCTGAAACTTTGAACATCCCACAGAGCACCATTAAATCCATTATTAAAAAAATGGAAAGAATATGGCACCACAACAAAAAATTTATTTAAATGTTCCTTATATTATGAAATCCAGACGTCACCATTTTCTTGTTTTTTTAAATTTACGGATAGCCAGGGGGCACGCTCCAACACTCAGACATCATTTACAAACCAAGCATGTGTGTACATTCATTGTCAGATTCATCAACCAGCAGCGAGCACTCTGCCTTCTAGCACAAGCAAGGGGGCATGTTGAGGTACATTTGCTAACCGCGACAGATCAGAGGCAGTAGGGATGACCAGGGATGTTCTCTTGATATGTGCATCCATTTGACCATTCTCCTGTCCAGCTAAGCACTCAAAATGTAACGAGTACTTTATTATTAATAATTTCTGGGTGTTAGGCAAAATGTATGGAATAAAAAGTACATTATTTCCTTAAGGAATGTAGTGAAGTAAAAGTTTAAAAAATATATAAATAGTAAAGTAAAGTACTGATACCCCCCAAAAAAACTACTTAAGTAGTACTTTAAAGTATTTTTTACTGAAGTACTTTACGCCACTTCTTCTTAATCCCCACTGATACGTATCATAGTGGTATGGTGGAGCTATAAGCTGTATGTGGAGAAAACATAACAATGGTCATTTCTCCAAAAAGTACCATCTTTGTCCCCATGTGCAGTTGCAAACCGTAGTCTGGCTTTTTTATGGCGGTTTTGGAACAGTGGCTTCTTCCTTGCTGAGCGGCCTTTCAGGTTATGTCGATATAGGACTCGTTTTTACTGTGGATATAGATACTTTTGTACCTGTTTCCTCCAGCATCTTCACAAGGTCCTTTGCTGTTGTTCTGGGATTGATTTGCACTTTTCGCACCGAAGTACGTTCATCTCTTGGAGACAGAACGCGTCTCCTCCCTGAGCGGTATGATGGCTGTGTGGTCCCATGGTGTTTATACTTGCATACTATTGTTTATACAGATGGTACCTTCAGGCGTTTGGAAATTGCTCCCAAGGATGAACCAGACTTATGGAGGTCTACAATTTTTTTTCTGAGGTCTTGGTGGTTATAACCACCACCTGGCTGAATACTCCACTCTGATTAAGGTGTTATAACCACCACCTGGCTGAATACTCCACTCTGATTAAGGTGTTATAACCACCCCACCACCTGGCTGAATACTCCACTCTGATTAAGGTGTTATAACCACCCCACCACCTGGCTGAATACTCCACTCTGATTAAGGTGTTATTACCATCACCTGGCTGAATACTCCACTCTGATTAAGGTGTTATAACCACCACCTGGCTGAATACTCCACTCTGATTAAGGTTTTATAACCACCGCCTGGCTGAATACTCCACTCTGATTAAGGTGTTATAACCACCGCCTGGCTGAATACTCCACTCTGATTAAGGTGTTATAACCATCCCACCACCTGGCTGAATACTCCACTCTGATTAAGGTGTTATAACCACCACCTGGCTGAATACTCCACTCTGATTAAGGTGTTACAACCACCCCACCACCTGGCTGAATACTCCACTCTGATTAAGGTGTTATAACCACCACCTGGCTGAATACTCCACTCTGATTAAGGTGTTATAACCACTCCACCGCCTGGCTGAATACTCCACTCTGATTAAGGTGTTATAACCACCACCTGGCTGAATACTCCACTCTGATTAAGGTGTTATAACCACTCCACCGCCTGGCTGAATACTCCACTCTGATTAAGGTGTTATAACCATCCCACAACCAGGCTGAATACTCCACTCTGATTAAGGTGTTATAACCACCCCACCACCTGGCTGAATACTCCACTCTGATTAAGGTGTTATAACCATCCCACAACCTGGCTGAATACTCCACTCTGATTAAGGTGTTATAACCACCACCTGGCTGAATACTCCACTCTGATTAAGGTGTTATAACCACCCCACCGCATGGCTGAATACTCCACTCTGATTAAGGTGTTCTAACCACCACCTGGCTGAATACTCCACTCTGATTAAGGTGTTATAACCATCCCACAACCAGGCTGAATACTCCACTCTGATTAAGGTGTTATAACCACCCCACCACCTGGCTGAATACTCCACTCTGATTAAGGTGTTATAACCACCCCACCGCCTGGCTGAATACTCCACTCTGATTAAGGTGTTATAACCACCACCTGGCTGAATACTCCACTCTGATTAAGTTGTTATAACCACCACCTGGCTGAATACTCCACTCTGATTAAGGTGTTATAACCACCACCTGGCTGAATACTCCACTCTGATTAAGGTTTTATAACCACCGCCTGGCTGAATACTCCACTCTGATTAAGGTGTTATAACCACCACCTGGCTGAATACTCCACTCTGATTAAGGTGTTATAACCACCCCACCACCTGGCTGAATACTCCACTCTGATTAAGGTGTTATAACTACCACCTGGCTGAATACTCCACTCTGATTAAGGTGTTATAACCATCACCTGGCTGAATACTCCACTCTGATTAAGGTGTTATAACCACCACCTGGCTGAATGCTCCACTCTGATTAAGGTGTTATAACCACCACCTGGCGGAATACTCCACTCTGATTAAGGTGTTATAACCACCCCACCACCTGGCTGAATACTCCACTCTGATTAAGGTGTTATAACCACCACCTGGCTGAATACTCCACTCTGATTAAGGTGTTATAACCACCCCACCACCTGGCTGAATACTCCACTCTGATTAAGGTGTTATAACCACCACCTGGCTGAATACTCCACTCTGATTAAGGTGTTATAACCACCCCACCACCTGGCTGAATACTCCACTCTGATTAAGGTGTTATAACCACCCCACCACCTGGCTGAATACTCCACTCTGATTAAGGTGTTCTAACCACCCCACCACCTGGCTGAATACTCCACTCTGATTAAGGTGTTATAACCACCACCTGGCTGAAAACTCCACTCTGATTAAGGTGTTATAACCACCCCACCACCTGGCTGAATACTCCACTCTGATTAAGGTGTTATAACCACTCCACCGCCTGGCTGAATACTCCACTCTGATTAAGGTGTTATAACCACCACCTGGCTGAATACTCCACTCTGATTAAGGTGTTATAACCACCACCTGGCTGAATACTCCACTCTGATTAAGGTGTTATTACCATCACCTGGCTGAATACTCCACTCTGATTAAGGTGTTATAACCACCACCTGGCTGAATACTCCACTCTGATTAAGGTGTTATAACCACCACCTGGCTGAATACTCCACTCTGATTAAGGTGTTATAACCACCACCTGGCTGAATACTCCACTCTGATTAAGGTGTTACAACCACCCCACCACCTGGCTGAATACTCCACTCTGATTAAGGTGTTATAACCACCACCTGGCTGAATACTCCACTCTGATTAAGGTGTTATAACCATCCCACCACCTGGCTGAATACTCCACTCTGATTAAGGTGTTATAACCACCGCCTGACTGAATACTCCACTCTGATTAAGGTGTTATAACCACCATCTGGCTGAATACGCCACTCTGATTAAGGTGTTATAACCACCACCTGGCTGAATACTCCACTCTGATTAAGGTGTTATTACCATCACCTGGCTGAATACTCCACTCTGATTAAGGTGTTATAACCACCACCTGGCTGAATACTCCACTCTGATTAAGGTGTTATAACCACCACCTGGCTGAATACTCCACTCTGATTAAGGTGTTATAACCACCACCTGGCTGAATACTCCACTCTGATTAAGGTGTTACAACCACCCCACCACCTGGCTGAATACTCCACTCTGATTAAGGTGTTATAACCACCACCTGGCTGAATACTCCACTCTGATTAAGGTGTTATAACCATCCCACCACCTGGCTGAATACTCCACTCTGATTAAGGTGTTATGTGTGTGTGTGTGTCAAATCAAATCAAATGTTATTGGTCACATACACATATTTACCAGATGTTATTGCGGGTGTAGCGAAATGCTTGTGTTCTTAGCTCCAACAGTGCAGTAATATCTAACAATTACACAACAATACGCACAAATCTAAAAGTAAAAGAATGGAATTAAGAAATATATAAATATTAGGACGAACAATGTCGTAGTGGCATTGACTAGAATACAGTAGAATAGAATACAGTATATACATATGAGATGAGTAAAGCAGTATGTAAACATTATTAAAGTGACTAGTGTTCCATTATTAAAGTGGCCAGTGATTCCATGTCTATGTATATAGGGCAGCAGTCTCTAAGGTACAGGGTTGAGTAATTGGGTGGTAGCCGGCTAGTGATGGCTATTTAACAGTCTGATGGCTTTGAGATAGAAGCTGTTTTTCAGTCTCTCGGTCCCAGCTTTGATGCACCTGTACTGACCTTGCCTTCTGGATGATAGCGGGGTGAACAGGAAGTGGCTCGGGTTGTTGATGTCCTTTTGGCCTTCCTGTGACATCGGGTGCTGTAGGTGTCCTGGAGGGCGGGTAGTTTGCCCCCGGTGATGCGTTAGGCAGACCGCACCACCCTCTGGAGAGCCCTGCGGTTGCGGGTGGTGCAGTTGCCGTACCAGGCGGTGATACACCCGACAGGATGCTCTCAATTGTGCATCTGTAAAAATTGGTGAGGGTTTTAGGTGCCAAGACAAATTTCTTCAGCCTCCTGAGGTTGAAGAGGTGCTGTTGCACCTTCTTCACCACACTGTCTGCGTGGGTGGACCATTTCAGTTTGTCAGTGATGTGTACGCGATGAACTTGAGGCTTTTCACCTTCTCCACTGCGGTCCCGTCGATGTGGATTGGGGGTGGGGGGTTCACCCTCTGCTGTTTCCTGAAGTCCACGATCAGCTCCTTCGTTTTGTTGACATTGAGGGAGAGGTTATTTTCCTGGCACCACTCCGCCAGGGCCCTCACCTCCTCCCTGTCGGCGGTCTCATCATTGTTGGTAATCAGGCCTACTACTGTTGTGTCGTCTGCAAACTTGATGATTGAGTTGGAGGCGTGCTTGGCCACGCAGTCATGGGTGAACAGGGAGTACAGGAGGGGGCTGAGCACACACCCTTGTGGGGCCCCAGTGTTGAGGATCAGCGAAGTGGAGATGTTGTTTCCTACCTTCACCACTTGGGGGGCGGCCCTTCAGGAAGTCCAGGACCCAGTTGCACAGGGCGGGGTTCAGACCCAGGGACCCGAGCTTAATGATGAGCTTGGAGGGTACTATGGTGTTGAAGGCTGAGCTGTAGTCAATGAACAGCATTCTTAAATAGGTATTCCTCTTGTCCAGCTGGTCTGCGCATGCTCTGAGGACGCGGCTAGGGATCCTGTCTGGGCCGGCAGCTTTGAGAGGGTTAACACGCTTAAATGTCTTAATCACGTCGGCCACGGAGAACGGAGTCCACAGTCCTTGGGAGCGGGCCGTGTCGATGGCACTGTGTTATCCTCAAAGCGGCGAAGAAGGTGTTTAGCTTGTCTGGAAGCGAGACGTCGGTGTCGGCGACGTGGCTGGTTTTCCTTTTGTAGTCCGTGATGGTCTGTAGACCCTGCCACATACGTCTCGTGTCTGAGCCGTTGAATTGCGACTCCACTTTGTCTCTGTACTGATGTTTTGCCTGTTTGATTACCTTACGGAGGGAATAACTACACTGTTTGTATTCTGCCATATTCCCAGTCACCTTGCCATGGTTAAATGCTGTGGTTCGCACTTTCAGTTTTATGCGAATGTTGCCATCTATCCACGGTTTCTGGTTTGGGTAGGTTTTAATAGTCAACAGTGGGAACAAAATCCCCTACTTCCTGATGAACTCAGTCACCGTGTCAGTGTATACGTGCCAGGAAGCTAATCCTGAAGACGCTGTACCATCATTGACAGTGGATCAGTGGATCAGTGGATCAGTGGATCAGTGGATCAGTGGATCAGTGGATCTTGCCAGCGCAGTGCCACCATAATGTATCACAGTTTGATGAGTCTGACACGTGTGAAATATGTGTGTGTGTGTGTGTGTGTGTGTGTGTGTGTATGTGTGTGTGTCTGTGTGTGTATGTGTGTATGTGTATGTGTGCATACATAGAGGATGGGTCAGTGATTAATACTGCAGAGACCAACAGTTTCTGAAGCAGATCTGATGCTAAATATGTTTTGCCCTTTAGTCCTGAAGATAGGAAAGTATGTTTCTTAAAGTAGTAAAAACATGACCCATCGTCCCTCTCTCTCTCTCTCGCTTGCTCCTTCTCTCTCTCTCTCTCTCTCTCGCTTGCTCCTTCTCTCTCTCTCTCTCTCTCTCTCTCTCTCTCTCTCTCTCTCTCTCTCTCTCTCTCTCTCTCTCTCTCTCTCTCCCCTCCCTCTCTCTCTCTCTCTCTCTCTCTCTCTCTCTCTCGCTCTGCTCCTCTGCTCTCTCTCTCTGTCTCTCGTCTCTCTCTCTCTCTCTCTTTCTCTCTCTCTCCCCCCACTCTCTCTCTCTCTCGCTTGCTCCTCTCTCTCTCTCTCTCTCTCTCTCCCCCTCTCTCTCTCGCTTGCTCCTCTCTCTCTCTCTCTCTCTCTCTCTCTCTCTCTCTCTCTCTCTCTCGCTCTCCCCCACTCCCTCTCTCTCTCTCGCTTGCTCTCTCTCTCTCTCTCTCTCTCTCTCTCTCTCTCTCTCTCTCTCTCTCTCTCTCTCTCTCTCCCCCACTCCCTCTCTCTCGCTTGCTCTCTCTCTCTCTCTCTCTCTCTCTCTCTCTCTCTCTCTCTCTCATCTCTTCTCTCTCTCTCTCTCTCTTCCTCACCCTCTCTCCCTATTTATCGCTCTCCATCTCTCCCACAGACCTCTGCCTGCAAGCTGCAGACCCAGAGAGAGGGGGCGGTCGTGACTTCTGACACGCCCCCTGGATGCAGCAGCAGGAAACGTTTAGGAACGGGAGAGCGGCCAGCTGCTGTAGGGAAGCGCGGGCACGGGATACGGAGGGCACAGAGCGCATTTACTCAAAAGAGAGAGAGACAGAGAGAGAGAGAGAGAGAGAGAGAGAGATGGCAAAAGCAGTGCAGCAGGATTGTGTTTACGACGTGCAGCACGAGACGAGCACATCCTCCGGACGACAACAGCTCGCGCGCTCACGACTCTAGCCGCGCACGAATATTTACGGTGGAACGTTTATTAGGAGATCATCTTATTGTCATCACGCTTTATTTATTTAACGCTTTTCAGCGCGAGATACTCTCTGCTTTCTATCCGCTGGCTCGATCTGTTTAATGATGTTGTTGAGCAGAGGAGAGGAGGAGAGTAGAGGGGGACGCTAATCAGACCGCTGCAGTGCCTGGCCAGATGAGGAGATGAGAGGCAACCACGGAAACTGAACGAACAGGGAACCTGCACCCTCCAGAGATTCTATTCTATTCTTCTTGATCGGCGCGTTGATTCTGGAATAACAGAAAATAGTCGTTAATCATCCCATCTTTCTGCGGAGCATCCATCCCTCCCTCCCTCCCTCCCTCCCTCCCTCTCTCCTGACGGAAAGCCTCGACACCCGTACCTACATCCTCTCCGTATGCCGCTGGAGGCTCCACAGCTGTAGCGGAGGACGCTGTTAGGTCTGTCCGGGTTGGGCGCTCGGTCCCCCGGGGTGTAGCAGGCAGAGTGACCGCTGAGTGGAGGATGGTGTGGGTGTGACGATGGGGAAGGACCAGGAACTACTGCAGGCAGTGAAGACGGAGGACTTGCTCACCGTTCAGAAGCTGCTGCAGAGGCCCGGGAAAGCAAGTAGGGACACACACCTTACCGATCACACACACACACACACACACACACACACACACACACACACTGATACGCACGCACGCACACACACACTTTACCGATCACACACACACGGAAACAGGGGGTTTCACTCTACCGGGCATCATGATTTAACATTCGGCTGGCTGGGGGCGGGGGTTGCAGGTTGTGTGTGTATATAGCAGTGTTTGATCATTGATGGCCTTTTCGCGGGGAGCCCCCCCTGTCCCTCAGCGCACTGCAGCAGGAGAGAGAGATGGAGGAGAGACAGAGAGAGGGTTTGATCCGGATGGTTTCTGATCAAGTCGTGCCTTTTACAGACAGACAGACAGACAGACAGACAGACAGACAGACAGACAGACTGACACGCAACACAGTGAAGCTGCTGGCCTTCTGGTTGTCAAGGTTCAGCGTCATCTAGTCAGTCAACCCCCTGTTGACTGGGCTGTTCACACACACACGCACACACACACACACACACACACACACACACACACACACACACACACACACACACACACCTTGTGCACTTAGACTAGAAACCTTTCTATTCTATTTTGGTAAAGCAGTACATTCTATTATATTCTATGGTGTTCTACTCTTCTCTAATCTGCTATCTGTTCTATTCTATGGTGTTCTTCTCTAATATGTTCTGTTCTACTCTAGTCTGTTC